>NC_053407.1:3527974-3647356 GCF_016859285.1 Xiphias gladius | reverse complement strand
TATTCTAAATTTTATGTTCAAATAGAGAAATGAATTATCACAATCGTCAGAGAACAAAGGGAACAGAAACCAGTGGGTGTTTTTGTAGCCTTAACTGATATCTCTGAGGCTGAGTGACGGGCATCCATAGTACCTTCATGTATAGCTCTCTGAGGTTGTAGTACAAAACCCTACAGGACAGACAGCCGAAGCGCAGGTAGGGGCTGAGGCCAGTAGGACTGGCATACAGAGAGCATATGCTGACCCGAGGGTGCTCAAAGTTGGCCACCCACACCTATATAGACCAACACAGTGAGGCCATTTAAGTAATCATCTGAGATAACATGTAAACATAAATATAAGTCATTACATCATATATTAAATGATCTTAAATTCCAAAATAGTGGCCTTAATTTACCACAACTACAGAGTTACTCTGGCCTTTATTTGAAACAGACATACAGTAGAGACAGGCTTTTATTTCCACTTTTCCCCATGTAAAAACATTTGATCATATTTTAGTAAGAAGCTTCCCTGTTTTCTGATCTGCTCCTGTTTTAATTTGCTATTTATGCTGTACACGCTTAATGCAAACGTAACACTTCCCCCATGTTTTTCCAACTTTCTTCAAAGTAGAAGAGATTTACAGACTATCATCCTGTCCCTACATGAAAACTAGTAAGTGTGCCAACAAACTGAAACTGAAACCACACCAATAAACAAAGTCGAAACCCAAGTCTTTGACAGACCAGTGATAGGTTGCACCTACAATTTAGCATTATGAAAACAAACTTAAAATATTCTGGATATGACCAGTTATGGGGCTGCTTCAGCTTCTGGTTTACCTTCTTGTCCAGATGTTTCTTGAGCCTCTCCAAGGCTTCTGATTCTCCTCCCCGCCACACAGCTGGAGGTAAACCCTCTGTCCTGAAACCTGGACACATATTTACAAGGAGACAAGGTCAAATACAAAGCAGCTATTGCTTAATGAACCAAACCTTGCCCAAGTGCTAACTGTTCTCTACTGTATGAAGAAAACATTAAGCTAACCTCCATTTAATAACAAGGTATTTTAATATGACTAATAACAACTGTATGTTTAATAGGGTATGCCTAAGGACCTTAGGAGTTGTGTGCTTCAGCAGATAAATACAATAACCCTAACTGCTCGATTTGGAAAGAATGAAATGTAATCATTAATGTAATCTACATAAAGAAGAGAAACTTGAACTTCAGTTGGTCTGATAATATGCACAGAGAGGGTGTTACGCATTGTATGCTGGTCACTAGTGCGCAGTTACACACAGTAACGTAGAATTATTTATGTTACAGTGTTACAGCTGTCATATTAATTTCTAAAAATATAATGAAATCAATTATTGGTACCTAGTTCTTCCAGTGAAGGTATACTATATAGCTGGTCGTGGTTGTCAGCTATTTTAGTGTGACATTTGTCCATCTGCTGCTGGGTGACAGGAAACAGAGGTCTCCTCGGCAACTCCAGTCGGCTCACAATGGTCTGAAACCGCTTAAAGGTTAGAGGAGGGCTGTTGTTGTTCATCTCTATTATCCTGTGATCAATACAGAAAAGATAGAAAGGTAGCTCTATATACCGCAGAACTTATGTAACAGCTGTGGTCAGTGGCATTTCTGTTGAAATATCCTAAGCACACACATAAAATGTATAAAATATAATTATATAAAGGTAAAAGTTGGACTTCTACTTCTGATATGATGCTTTATGGTGGAATTTCACTAAATACTGTCTTTAATATACAAGTGAACAAATTGTGAAGAGCTAATATAAATAGACACCTTGAATCTAATTGCCCATTACAATACTAAAGTGAAGGGTGGACAAAACAATATAGTGGGTTAAAGTCCTAAAGGTAGCAAAAGAGGAAAGGTAATTTGATTATTTTGATTATGTTCTTGTGGTCAGTGGATTTCATGGTATTCTGCCAGATATCTTTTGTACCACACTGACATTTTGACATTAGGGTGGCCCTAGAGAGAAAAGCTAATGGTGTATCCAAAATGAAAAGGGTTCATCTTCTGAGGAGCAAGTCTGTACTCAATGAATTTCATGGCAACCTGATGATTAGATATTCTTACACACACAGGCCAGTAATGTTGTGTTTCATTACATAACACAGTGCTGAAACACAGTATTGGTTTAATTGCTTTCCATGTATAAGGCAAGACACAACAAGGCTTGTATATAGAGAGTCCTTTGGTACTCCCTCCACTCTTACTCATTCTGCCACCTTGTCCCAGCACATGGACAGTGGTGTGACCTTCAGTAATATGAGATTACCCCTGGAGGGCACTGCTGCATATGTTGGAAAGGATTAATGATTGCTCACGTTTTTCAGGATCTTCTTGAATGTTGTGAACTATCTATGATCTAAAATGACCAAAAACTTAAAACTGCCATTGTTATCAGTGTTCACTGAGTATTTCGACTGTACTAATCCTTTTACTCATTAAGGGGCTGTTGTACAAAAGTTGACTGCTGTTTCTTTGAAGGTTTTCTGTACAAGAAAGTACAAATAAAATAAATGTGTTTAGCACTTCATTTTATCTCTGCCAGGGAGGTTATGTAACCACCCATGTCTGTTTGTTGGTTTGTTTGTTTGTTTGTTTGTTTGTCAGCAGGATTCCACGAAAAGTACTGAACCGATTTGCACTGCACTTGGTGGAGGGTTGGGGCATGGGCCAGGGAAGATCCCAGGGCAGATCCAGATCATTTATTAAGAATCTAAATTTTTTCCTCTGAAGGCTGGTGTATGCTCTTTGACACTGGCCTTGGCAGAGGTCTGCACTCTACTGAGCGCATTTTCTAGTTAAATCTTGTGATTGAGCATTTAGAGAACAATTCTCCCTCTTCTGTGTCATTCAGCTGTTTTTTTTGCTAAAGAAACGTTTAAGTACCATATAAATCCAAACCTCAACAGTTCTCAATCTTAAGGGCTAATGTCACCTTTTTTGGACATTTTAGAATATTCACTCCAAATCAGATTATTTACATCAGTAATCCCCAGCAGGTGTAGTTGTTGCCAAGGGGTACGAGGAAACATTGTGAAGTATCTCGACTAATTTCAGATAGAAATAACACAGACATAGACATAGACACTGTGTGTGTGAACAAGTAAACAGTGCCTCATGATAAATGAGACACCTGTAAACATTGTAACTGTACACAACAAACATGGCAACAGCTGTAGCCTAGATATGCTTAGAAGAATTAGAAATTAAAATTGCTAAGACTAAAATTACACTGACGAAAACTAGACTAAAATGTCTATTTGTTGTTTACTAAAACCAGACTAAAACTAACAAAAATCAAATTATTAAAATTTGACTAAAACAAATTTACATTTTCGTCAAGACTAAAGTAATTTAAGTTACTAAAAGTGAAACTTACTTAAATTATGCAGTTCATCATTATAAACTTTAGATCTGCATTGCTTTTTGTCAAAGATCCATTATTGTTTTGAATTATTGCAGGGAAGACTTCTCAATCAAATTTGCACTGAAACTGCATTACCACAAAAAACATAATGTAACTCAGACAATTATTAATTCAAGCCGGAAACCGATCACTGCCTGGAAGGGTAGGTAAATACATTGAAAAAATAAAAAAGAAACAGTATTTGAAAATGGTCAGCAAGAATATGTGGCATACATGATTTCTAGTTAAGGAGCTAAAACTTCCCAACACATTGGTATGGTCCTTTAAGGTATAAGATTTGTATATATACAGGTGTGACTGATGTCAGTGTTTATTTTGACCAACTCGATTTTAACACATTGAAAAAAGAATAATGAGTATGACTGCTACGAACCTATCCAGGTTGTAGAGGGTGTGTGAGTTTCTGACAATGGTCTCCACTCCAAACTCTTGGGCCATCTTGACGATGGCCCCATCCCTCTCCTTCCCATAAGGCTCTGGGTCATATTCAAATGTTAACCTGGTCACTTTCCACTCCTGCAGCAAGGCAGAGAAAGAAAAACAGGAACCAAGAGAGAGACAAAGCAAAATAATAATAATAATGAGGGAAAGACAAAGTATTTTGTTAGCAAGGCAGCAAGACGAGCAAAACATACAGCAGGGCTGAGAGGTATAACTATGGTAAGACCAAACATAACAGAACAGTGATCTTTGTACCAAGTGTTTTGATTCAACATGTTTCTCAGTACGTGCTTTCTGTAATCCTGCTCATGAAGGCACAGTTTCGTACAATAAAACCAAACCAGGTCACAGTTAGTACAATATGTCTATTCAAGTAGCAGTTTTTAATACAGTAACTGTGCACAGTTTGGACAAAAAGGGAGACGAGTTGCCTTCTCACCCGTAGTTTGGTTCGGCTGGTCTAACCATGCAAAATTTAAGTAAAGATATTTTTTATGTTTTTTAGTTCTGTTCTTTTTAATGTTTACACTGACCTGAATGAACCAAGAATGGTAAGCATGAATTAAAATTATAGCACATTAGCCTTTTAGCACATCCTCTAGACTATACACAATTCACTGTACATATTGAAAATATGAGTATGTGACAAATAAATCTTTGAAATTTTGAATACGCCATGACATTTGACTCATTAATATGTCAGTTTGGCAACTACACAATACAAAATAAACAACAATAAATGTTGTTGTTGTCTGCATCAGAGTATGAATGAAACTTGAAAAATAACAATTTCATTTTTTAAGAGCTTCCAAGTGCTCGTAATGAAGGCTGGGAGGAGAGTTATTACTGTATCCTCATCATCATTATCTGCTCTAATTTATTTAGAATTAAAGGACCACAGAGGGTTGAAAGTCAAACTAGGCTCAAATACATGACAAAAATACAAACACAAGATGAAACAATGGGTCAGGTTGTAAAATTACCAGTTTGTTATGTAACAGCTGCTGTATAGAGACAGTGATTTGCTTCTCCCTGCCTGGAACTAAATCCCCCCAGGGAATTTCCTCATAAATTTTAACACCGTCTGCAGCTGCTTTAATATGGTTCACTGAAGTGTGATCATGAAAACTATGACAGTTAAAAATTCAATTTTTGAAGTGTATACTGTATGTATTTGGTGTCACTGGCTGTGCAGTGACATGCAGGCCAATCAGATAACTTTGTGCTCAGTGACAAAAGCCACAATAAACAGGATTCTTGACTCTTGACTGACTAAAATGATTATCATTCCTCTGAACAGAACTAATGTCAGTGTTCAGTACATCATTGTTACGACAGGTGTGGATATACAGGTGCAAAAGAGTCCATTTCTGAACACACCTAACATGTTTGTTCAGTTTGCTCTGTGAGAAAACTTTGTGAACTCATTGATCCACCTAAACAACCGAAAAAGACCAATGTCTTCTCCATGTTCTTTTAGCTTATTGGCAGTTGGCTAAGAATGAAATGATGTATTAGTAGCACTGTCTGTTATAGGTCATGTTTGGGGGGCAAGGCTCCCTCTGTGGTCAGTTGTTTTGTGGTCAGTATATTTAGGATTGGTGGATCACTTATATTTTTGAACTGTGGTCCATAGTAGTTTTATACCGTTTCAACCTAAAAACTAATGCCAACACTATGAGCTCAAAAAAGCTCAAACAACTGTGTTAAAGAGAAATACCTCAAATTACAGCTAAAATGCAAATCCTTGCTTTACGACTGCCTATTCAGTAATAATTAATGGACTTTATTAGCCTATAGGCAGATGTTGCACTACTTACACATTATTCAAAACAATCACATGGAAAATGTATTGTTTCTGCTGCCACAAGTTGTAATTACATGACACTGTCGCATTGAATTCTATTAACATCTAAGCCGCAAAGTGGACCACACTATTCTGACAGGAGGGAAACAATATTCATAGCTCAGCAGACTTTGACACGTGAATAGGACAGAGAAGAGAGGAAACATGGAAAGACATTACCTTTTGTTTCACTGTTGTTTATTTGTCGTGCATAGGTTTGGTCTGAATACTGTGACCGTAAATACCTAAACCCACAGCAGTTTTGTGCTAAAATGTAGTCGCTAATAGCATTAGTCAAAAAGCCCACCCACTGAGTGACTAGCAGCATTGGCAGGGTAGACAATTCTAGCCAGGCAACAGGCAGTTAGTGAGTTACCTAATGTGAATATGTCCCACTAACATTTCTAACTTATGAATCTTCTGGCTGGTAGAATGTAACTTAGCTCTGTTGATAACAAGCCATGTTACAAAAGGTAACAAGCAGCCATCATTCACTGAAGGGCTGACAAATTCATGAAAGCAACTGCGATGCATCTGGTTACTATTAGTAGTAATGTAACATGATAAAATTCCAGATATGGTGGACTAAGAGGTGGTTTGTGTAACTTCGTGTTCACTATGCTTTCTCTAAATAAAACTAACTCTAAAATTAATATACTTTGTAGCAGTATTAACAGGTTAATATGATTGAGTGAATACCACAAATTAATTTACTATATGTACACATTTCCTTTGCTTCAGCACATCTCTTTCCATATGTATTGAACAATTAGGTTTCATAAAGTTGTTCCTGTGATATGAACACTATTTAACAGAGGTATCTTCTTCTATATTAAGTCTTTATCATTCTGTGAGAGTTTTGTTGCGGTTTAACACTGCTACCCTTAGTTTTAAACCAATTTTAAATGTGAAAGGACAGGCTAATATTTTTCTGTAGGATTCATCTCCTTCTTATTTTAAATCTCCACTGTTTTTGCATTTGTATTAACCGTCTCCATTTTATGTATTTTGCTGTCAAGGGAACCAAACCTGATACCACACATACAGCTGACGATTTTTGTGCTTTGTGAAACTCTTAACCAGTTATGGAGATATTTTAATAGTAGTCTATTTGTTAGGTGTGTTTAAAGGTTCATCTGTGAATTCATAGTTGTATTACACAAAGAGACTGAGCCATATTTTTTTTACACATTTTTTTTCTGACAGCCTAATCAGTGTAAGTATCAGTGTGACAGTTTTATGATAGTTTTGTGATAATTTGTTACGGTATGTCAGAAAAATTGAAACTAAATATCTTATATTGGGACTTTAAATTGCTGTGATGTTCATTGCAAGTGTAGGGTAAGTAGAAACCAGATTCAATTTATATTACTCTAGTTTTGTTATTATAATTTCAGATTAGATTACCTGCAAAAAATATTTGTTAAGAAGAGAGCCAAGATACCCCCCGAGACACAGCTGATGATTTCTGTGCTTTGTGAATATCTTAACCAGAGTGTCAGTAAAAGGACAATAGACCCAGCACTGTCTCCTGATTTTTCGTTTGACACAGCACAACAGGGAGATCTACAGTGGGAGTGTTACACACCAGTTACACAGTCACCCTCCTACCACAAACAGCAGATAGACACAGTTAGGAACAAACTGGTGAACATATTGGAGCATGTACCCACTAATGAGTCAGATATTTCACTCAGGAGTTGGAAGAGACCAAAAACAGAGCTAAACAAGGGTGAATATTGAACTTTCAGCAGGTGGCCATAAACGACTAAAAGAATGACAATGTGGCTCCATAACTGCTAGATGTCTAAATAGGCCACTGTTTACTGACAGCTTTTTACTGTACTGACAAGTAAACAACCATATCAACATATTAGGTGATGATATGTCACTGTTGTGTTCACAACTTATTTCCACTGCCTCCATGTGGCAGACAAAAATGAGTTATTAGAGATTTAACAAAATTGTCTCCGTTTTACCTCAAACTTTAGTAAACTTACCCTATTTGGCCAGGGTTTCTGCAGAGTTCACCATGTAAAATTTGTACGTTTTAAGACCATTTTAATACTACATAGAATGCAATTTAATACCCTTTCTATGTTATACCAGCCATGGTGGAAAGTAAGTGGAAAATATGAATTTTAGCCAATACTGGGGGATTTTTTATGCTCTAAACATCATTAACATTCCAGACTGGCCTAACATCCATAATAAAATAAAATATTCAAACGATGATTGCTAATGTCAGACAGGAGTGTTATTTCACACACAGCTGTTGTTTTGAATGAATACAGTAGTCACTAATGTTCAAGTTTTAATTTCAAAAGTTATACCTCTGTACTATGTAGATCCTTTGGTCAGGAACCTTTGGTGCGTGGTTTAAGTTTTTGACCGTGACAGACAGAAAGGATTTGTGGTGGGCAGGATTACAGACCTTAAAAAGCCTTGGGAAAACATCAGTAGGCTGCCCTCTGATTACAAACAATCTGGAGTTGAGCTTCTTCAGACTGCTGTCCAGGTCCTCCAGAGCCTCCAACAGAAACCTAGACACAGACACAAATGAGGGAAATGTAATCAGTAAGAAATACTGCCATCCTACAAGGCAGAAGGGGTGCACAGCTGTGATTATACTGAGTCTTTCTCCAACAGTGATAACACACTGAAATGGTGTGATACACATTGAATGATTTTTATTGACAATGAGTGACAGTCATGAAGAGAATGCTGTTATTCTAAGGGAAAATGCAGTGTAGGTTTCATGGTTCACCAAAACTGTGCTCCTTTTCAAATATATAGCGATCGAGACTCATCATTCACAGGAGTTGAATTGGACTTGTGCTTTTGATGACTGTAGAAGCACAACTGGACTGGAATTTTTCACAAGAGGGCTATTCTAACTACATGCTCAGCTCTGACAGCTCTGGCTTCGGGCATCACTGGGGCTGGAGCCAACGGCTCAAATTGATATGGCTCGGGGCCACCATGATCAGTATTTTTCAGAATCATATTGTGGGTAGAGTTAGGCTCAGAGCTGGGGGTGAAGTTACACTTTAATTCATTATTTGAACTAATTAATTTAATTAGCAAAAAAGAGTCTAGAAGATGAAGGAGGCTGTTTCGAAGCAGCAGTCTATTACTCAAGCTTTATAATAATAATGCCACTCCGTACCTGAAAACATCCCACTGATGGACAAATGAGACAACAGAAGCTTTTAAAATGTTATTCAAATCTATTTATTTTAAACAGTAAACGACATGGCTAATGTTTTTAAATTACAGTCATCATTTATATGCTGCTATTTTACCATAGAAAATGTATCATCTGATGAAATACAGAAGCAGATGGAGCCTATTCCTACCTCTGCTATATCCACACACACACACACACACACACACACACACACACACACACACACACACACACACACACACACACACACACAAACACAAACACAAACACACACAAACAAACACAAAGGTTCTTCAACTAAGTACTGAGTAAAATTGTCTGAATACTTATGTCAATGTGATATTTCAGTTCTTCCTTTTTAATAAACCATTACGGGGAATTGAGTGTAGACTGATTAGGGATAAAATTAGTTAAAATGATTTTAGCATAAGGCTTAAACATTAATCGGAAAAAATGAAGGGGTTTGATTTATCTATCACAAACTGGTAGGGGTGTAAAAACACATGCAATAAAGTAATTACAGTCTACAGTCTACAGTATGTGTCAAAATCCATAGTGCAAGTTTCAACTGACCTGTGGAGTGCGTCAGTCCATAAAGATACCATCATTTGTATGGTGATAAGAAATGAGACCCTCTCAGACAATCCCCTGTTAATCATGATAGTCATGGTTCCACATATTAACACTGGACAAGGAGCAGTGGCTAAGACAAAAACTGTAGCTTTACTTTGTGGGACTCTGATGAAGATATGACTTACGAAAAAGTTGCATCATGCTATAGCTCATTCATTCATGACATCTCCACGCAAGTGTGTTTAATTGCTGTGAATATAGAACAACATACGTACTATTTAATTATATTGTTGATTCCCATGTTCTCTCTTTCCACAGGGAATATTTATTCTGGCCAATCCACATGGAAAGCGTTTTTAGACATGTCTTTGACATCTGTCACTTGCCTGTTTAACAGAAGAGATAGAATTCTTTCCTATCAAATGCATTAATTTACACTGACTCCAAGATACACGTGTGAGGCACGTGTCACCCTGGGGACCCCCCGAGTATTTTTATGCTTCCAGTTTATTTTTTGTAATCTGGTGCATTTAGCAAAGCTTAATCTCCATAGACAGCTTTTTAAATTACACAAATCTCTTGCTATTTTTGTATTGTGAACTTTTTATTGGTAAATGTAAGGACTGATCAGGCTGCTGTTACTGTGTCTTTTCTGGTTTCACTTTCCCCTTTCCCCTGCCCTCTATAGTGGAAGGGGAAATCAGTAAAATAAATGAATCCATACATAAAAACATTGCTGATTTCTTCCTGCTGAGCATACATGAAAGCTATATTTTTTTTTCAGTAAATTTCTGCTGTCAGTCAGCCCAGTAAAGATCGTTTGTAGCGCTCTCCCCTGAGTTCCTCTGTGCTGCTGACATACAGACTGGTTCTGACAAAATGATGCCGAATGGAGATCAGAGTCGGTGTGGCTTTAACAGATCGAATGCTTTAGTAGTGCTTACATGCTGCTCACATCTCACTTTCAATGTGGCTTCCCAGTTACACCACTAGACCATGAAGAAAACACAGCTTTCCTTGACAGCAATGGGCAATTAACATTAACTTAGTTCTACAGTAAAGTACTGTATTCAAGACAAAAAGAGTTAGCAACTTAATGGCCTGTAAAATTTAACCATTATGAATTACTGTTCTCTGACCAGTACATTATAGTGAGTTGTGTAAAGAATTATTTTAGTGCCCTCTTATGCCTTCAACACCCAGTTAACAGCAGCAAAAGTCAATGGATAAAGTGGAGGAGTGACAATAAGAACAGATCCCGTCTGCATTTAAACCCAGTACCTTGCAGTTTATAGTCAAGACCTAAACCTGGATTCCCTCGAATCTCTGAAACAATAATATTGTTTCTAGCTCGTGCAGTTCAGAAGATATCATTAAAAAAGTAAAAATGATTAATTATAGCACCACCATGACGTCAGTGGATGTGAATTTTGTTGCCTGGGTATTGAGTAACTTTTTTAATTTATCTTCCAATTCTGATGTCTGTCATGCTTACGGTGTCTTAGATCCAGACATTTTTAGCTGATAATAACAACAAAAATAATAATTATAATGATAATCCTTACAATTCCAAGAGTTATTCCATATTATTAAAAAATAAATTTTTAATAATCTGGCGGTAATTACCTTTCAAGACAGTGGTTCTCAGACTGGAGGGTCGGCCCCACTGGAGGGGGATAGAGCCACTGTAGGGAGAGGTGAATGACCAGAGGAAAAATATGGAAAGAAACTGTAGGGATAATAAACAAAGTTTGCTGATGCTATGTCCTGACCTTTATTTCACTAATATTCAACTTGGATCCTTTTTTTTATTAGTTGCTTCCCCTACCATTCTTAATGATTGAGAAAAATTGTCTGTGTGTGTGTGTGTGTTTGAGAACCACTGCTTTAAGAAAGCTATCTGCAAAACGACAATAAGACAGACTTATATTTAGCCATTCTTAAATTAAGTTCCATTTTAGTCACATAATGTCATATGTCATCCATGTTGGTAAATGTATAGTTTTTTGCTCTGTATGCGTTATCTTTACCATCTGAAAATAAATGAGCACAGTCAGTTACTCATCCATGTTTACCAAGAAGGCGAGGTGCCTTCTTGGTATTAACACTGACGCTAATATTACTATGGGATATGAAAATTTTAATTGGGATTGAAATACAATGTTTATCAATCTACTATAACCTATATGCATTAGATTTAACCTATACACGATCCTTTCACATTACATGCGACTCTATTCATGTTTACAGAAATAAGCATTCACCAAATCTGAAGTGTGTAATCTGAGTGTCGCTTTGCTTGTCGGCGGCAGGCGTGTACACAAGAAAACACTTGGCTTACGTTATGAATTCCAACCCACGTACTGCCTTTCGGTATGTAAATAATTCAAAAACAAAGACTTGCTTGAATACAATGGCGTTATTAAGCAGTGATTTGCGTGTTATTACCATGACCTTCTTTCAATGTCTTCAACCTAACTGCAGTAGGATATGCTGAGCGATAGTGAATATTATAGACCTCTTCTTTCTGTACTTTATGTAACTCAAAATTTTATTAGCTGCTAAGCGGTTCACGTGTATGCCAAACATACGGGTGGAGAGTTCGATTAGATGTGCTCTTCCTCTGGGTTGGGATACTTTGCAGATATACGAGGATAAGATTAAATTGTTCATTTCCTCTATGGTTCTTGGTAAATCATTCTCTCCATTTTAAGCTAGCGTTAGCTAAGTGACGTGGAGTGGAGGCCCAAGCCTAAACTCCAAGCGCTTCACGTTTATGAGGTATTGAATCATACAAATGACCTGATAAAGAGTGTTCACATAATGCATTACGTTCAACCAACGTTTAATTTAGTTTAAACATGTCGCAGATAGAGTTAGCGTTAATTTACAAACCTCCATCGGTTGATTCCCACGTTAGCGGCGCCAGCAAACCAGGGGTCTAGGATATAAACGCAGCGCACTGTGTCTGCTCCATTGAGGGCCTCCTGCAACGCCGGATTATCGTGCAGCCGCAGACCTTTGCGAAACCAGTGCACTGAGTTCACCACCATAGTTACTTTTTTTCCATCATTAGAGAAAATGCACCGATTCAACGACTGAAACAGTCACGGAAACTTTACTTGCTGTCAAGCGTAAACCAAAACAGGGGCGTGATTAGTACGCCATGGGAGTGGCTAAACTGGTTTTACGGCTCCTTTGGGATGGACCATGATTTTTTTTATGCTCAGTACAGAACCACAAAGATCAGGTGGTTGTTAATTTAGAAAAGCTACATGGAGAAAAATTGTCATAGAGTCACTGCATTTTGTATATGTAGGTCAACACTGCACTTTTTAAAAAAATATCATGTATGTAAGATTTGTTGAAAAATCTATGAATGAGCAACCCCAGACTACAGAAATAACCTCATGCAGTCTCAAACAAACCCAATCAACTAATCCTATTTGAGATGAACCCTTTAGTCTTTCAGCTCTGTAGCTGCATTTTTACGAACAGATTTTAAAAAATGGATGTCACTCAACTACATATGTTGGTCTGTTCAATGTTAATGCATTGATTATTATAATGTATCAGTATATCCTTAATGACATCCACAAGATATTTACCAAACAGGAGCAGATATATTTTAGTTGTTGTTGTCTGTTTAACCAGACAAAACATTGCAAAACTTTTTTCACATTGAACACACCTCAGGTTTCGTTGCTAACAGCTGTGCATACATAGCCATCAATTTACACATCCCAGGCTCCTCCAGTCCACATGTTGAAGTGTATTTGGGCAAGATACTGAACCCCAAATTACCCTCAATGTATCATCGGTGTATGTTTGTGTGTGTGTATGTGTGTGTGTGTGTGTGCGTGCGCGCGCTTGCGTGCGTATGTGTGTAGATAGAAAGTGCCGTATGTATAGAAAAGAGCACTGTATGAATGTATGTGTGAATGGGTGAATGTGGCAGTAGTGGTCGATAAGACTAGAAAAGCGTTATATAAGTGCAGTCCATTTACCATTTGTGCAGCTATGAAATATTTTTGTTTCTTTTAACTTATTGATCATGTTACATAATTTAACTTAATCGCAGTTCAGACATCGTGAGTTTATCTACTTATTAAACCAAAACAATGTAAGTAGATGACTGACTTTTCTTAAAATCGGTATGATTAAAATTTTATCTAAAAGAAAATATGTTTGTGTCTGCTGACTTGAAGCATAACCTGTAGTTCTATACAAAAAGGTAAGATGACATACCCTACTCAAGTCTGTTAGTATTGTAATTTGATTAATCAAATTTCTAACATATATTCTTCCAGACTATGGATCAGAAGCTGCTCCTTCAGCAGCAACAAGCTTAATGCCACAGCAAATTCCTTCTTACCCTGGTCATTCAGGAAGAGGGCTGGGTTCTGACACGGGAAGCAGCTCCTCTTTATCAATTCTATCCAACCCAAGCTCTGACAAAACCACTGAAATTCCTGCTCCTCAATTTGCAATTTCCAGTACTGACCCTGAGGTAAGTAAATTACACTCTAAAATATTAAGTTTGAAACATATGATCTAAAACCTAGATGTGTCCACAGGGTTCTATGGTTTTTGTGCTGATAGGACATATTATCTGTGGACCTGTGGGAAAAGGTAATAACTATGAAAATTACAAGTTGAGAAACTCTAAACTAAATCATCTGAAATGAATCTTGTCTCCTACTAAACAGAATCTCACTTCTCCTCTAGCTATGGATCAAACAATGCTGACACAAGATTAATGTGGCAGCCACTTTCTGCTGGGTATTGGTTTAGTGGAATTGGGGTGAACTCTGACATGGGCTGCAGCTCCCCTCTACCAAGTCTATCCAACCCTGACAAAACCACTGAAATTCCTGCTCCTCAAGATACCATTTCCAGTACTGGCCCTGGCAGTTACAGCAGCAGCACGAACATGGCTGAGAATGAGTTTGACAATGACTACACTAGTTTCAGGGATGGACGCTATAGCAGCCCTGAGGTCAATGAATATGGGGTTGTTTATGCAGCCTCTCACACTAGTGGGTATGACAGCAGTGCTCCAAGTGTCAGTTATAGTGGCGGCTATGGTAGCTCAAGTAGTAGATATGTAGGGAGCAGCTCTGAGGGGTTTGTTACCTCTCCTCATGAGGAGGACTGGAGCTCTGGATCTGCTACCAACTACGGTGTTGATGATGAGACCCCTGAGGCAATCATCAGTGACCTCTCAGATCTGGAGCCAGTCTACTCTTTCAGCTCTCGTTCAAGCTACCAGCGGGGAAGAACAGTATTTGCTCAAACCCAATACACCCCAGGAGAGCCTGTTCCCCTAGTCATGCCAGTATCCAGACACATCAGCAAAACATCTAAGCAAAGCAGTTCTGCTGAAGCTCCAGCCAAAGGTGGCTTCTAAAATACCTTTCTGGTAAAGCACAAGTCAGTGTCACTAAATATCTGCTATATTCGCAGCATCTGCTACCTCTTGACTTGTGTCTTTGCCTTCCAGGTCTCCATGCTGAGATATCTCACTGCTGCCTTGTGATCATAACCAGATGCCATAAACTGTCTTTTTTTGTACATGGTCTTGATTTTAGTGTCATGAAAACTTGGCTGTAGTGGGGTTCAAGGTTGGACATTTAATGTTTAACTGACTACTGCTGCCTGACAAATGCCAGACCAGTATATTTTGGCATGCAACAAAGTTTGTACAGTTTTTTTTTTTGTTTTTTTTTTTAATCCAAGGCTGGATTAATGGGACCACAAATTGACTGAATGGGATGAAGGCAACACAGGTTGCACAAATTGACTCGTTGAATTATATTGGAAGCAAACTTGAACCATTAGACTATCTTGAAAGATGCTATATCATAAAAACTACATGCACTGTAGGGTGTTGAATAGATGTTTTCTGTAGACTTGCCGTCGGAGTAGAAAAGATTTATTAAATGACCTGATTTCTCACACTATCTCTGCTCACTTCAAAAACAACCCAGATTCTCTATCAACCTCTTGTCTAGCAAGCAATAGCCGACTAGAACAGCAAAGGCCTTTTCCAGAGCCAATGGCAACCTTCAGAAATTGGAGCAGCCCAGGCAGGGTTCTGAGCCCTCCGTCATACACCATGCCTGCTCAATTCTAATACTTTAATTAGTTATTGGGTTTCAGACCTGAAATGTGACAGTAGCACAAACAGTTGTCTTGGGGTACTCAGAAGATGTCTTATTTTTCTAGTTATTCCAAATGGGTGAGTTACTTGCTTGGTATTTTGTTTCATGTAAATGACTTTTTCCATTTCTTTAAAAAATAAACCTTTCCATTGCATACATTTCCTGAACAATGTCAACTTGTGCTTTTCCTGGAGGATTAGATTTTGTTTTTTCTTTTTCTTTTTTAACTGGCTTGCAACATTGCACCATTATTGCCAGGTGTGTCTCTTGTATAGTTCGATTTAACACAACACATTTGTTGAGAATGGAAATATTTTATGTTTGCATATACACTGTTCCAGAGTGGTTTTAGGGCAATCCCAGAAAACAGGTGTATGGTCCGCCTCCAAGTTGCCACATCAAACAATGAATGATGGGTATTAAAAGAACAGAGTTGGATTGTCCACTCATTTCACACATTCTCCAATAAAATATTTTAACCTGGCACATGAGTGGTGGTCTCTAACCACTGAAAGATTACAGTAAAACGTGAAGGTAAGCCAACTCTTTTAGGCATCACAGTTGGTACAGTGGAATACTAGCACAATGCAATGGAACTAACTTAAACATAGTACCATACAAAGCAAAAACCTAGTGTTGGAACTGTGATAACTTTAAGACCAAAATCTTTTTAAATTTCCATGTGCAAAGAACCGATTTAAACAAAATAACTAATTTGCAAAGTGACAAAAATCTTTCTGGTGTTAGGGTCACTATTGTATGGATAGGAGAGACCCTCCTCCCTAGAATAATGACAGCAGTAAGTCATATCAGAAAATGCCCATTTACTAAACAAAAACAAATAAAAAAAATTAAGTAAAATACAATACAAATTTTACTGTGTATATTTATTTCGTTTTTATGTCTGCATTCATTACCAATAAAAAGTTGTTAAAGGGACAATTATTTGGCTTTTTGTTTTTAATGACTGAATGTTTTTCATTATGACATGCTACATTACAATAAAACAGCACAGAAACAAATGCATTTCAGTGTTGTGCGCCAACATAGACCTGCTAAAACTAAATGCAGAGCACTGTCATTGCTTTTCATGAGGAGGTACAGGGAAATTTCGTTTTTTGAAATGGAAGCACATTGTCAATGCCAAAATGAAAAACAACCAACTGTCCAATCGCTGCTTTGGGAGAGAACTATAGGCACACCTTATCATTGCTGACACAACCTGATGGCAACCATGACATGTTTCATGTTAAAACAGTTTTCTTTAGGTTAGCCAACTGTATGAATTTATAGTCCATTGGGTATTCATAACAAGTTACCTCCCATTTCAATGAAAGGAACTCCACCTTGAAGGAACTGTAATAGGCATAACTTTTTTCAGTGGGATGTAAGCTCCTGCTGGTATATGCAAAAACTCTCTCCACCCCATTCTGAGCATGGCACAACATTGCAGCCAGACCCTGCTTGCTGGCATCTGTGTGTAGGGATTAAAAGGCAGAGAGGGGCTAGCAAAGGCTAACCAATAGCCTCTAGCTAAGTCAAGGGTGGAAAAATATTTTTGCCTGAGGTAAAATGATCAAGGATTCTTCCACTCTTGGTAGAGGAAATTTGTCTTTGCATATGATTGCATTTACTTTGCAGCAGTCAAGGCTTAAAGCACTATCTCAGTTACTCACCAACACAATGAGGGACGCCCAGGGTCTGCAGCTATGTTGGATGAGCAGTTCCAGCACTTGTCACTGCTCCTCAGTTGATAGGTTGGCACCTGAAAGGTCATCTGGGACAGGATAAACAGTTTCTTGTGTTGTATTTGAAACAACCTCTTGTAACCTTACTTCTATGGTGCCTGAATTTGTCATGGCCAGCCCCATACCAACTCTGAAGACACCTCATTTGGTTGGATCATGGACAGCTGGTCTAGCTTCTGATAGCAGAGGAAATGGATTGGAGAGGCAGTGGTGTTTTTGAATCTAAGGGGACTTACACCACCGTCAACTGTCAGCACAGCCCAGACTACCACAAATAGGGAAGCCTCCGTCATAGGCTCTACTAAGGCAGTGTATGGCCTACCTGCATGGTCACCTCGTGCCATGATCAGAGCCTCCTGTTTTGGCTGGATAAACACATTTGTGGTGGCTCAAACATAACCAACCATGTCCTCTGCTTCTACAAACTTTGCTTGTTGGGTATAAATTTTAATTGCGGTTTTCCATGCTTTGTGTCCTAACGGATTGGATTCTATAGTGGCAGTTTTTGGGCCTACTGTACCTTCTTGTAGTAGATGTCGATTGGTCGACTGGTCATTTCTGACCATGTTCTGTTGCCCCACTGTCAATCCACTGGCAGTGGGGCTTAATAGTTTAAAATCCAGCTGGGTAGAACTGTTGCTTCGTCCCTTTTCTGTTGCTGGGGCAGTGGCGCTGAATGTGGCTGTTGGTTTAACAGTACATGCATATAGGGAAGCCTTGGCCATCATACTTCGATGAGGCTGTAAACAGTGTTTGGTGGTGGACTGTAGTGAGCTCCTGGAGTCTCAATGAAAAATCAGCCACCAATTCCACAAGGGTACTGTCTGCAGCTGAAACTCAGTGAGAAAATGGCAGTACTAGCATTTCATACCCATATAACTCATTTAAGGCTCGAAAAATAATTTCTGAGGTCCTTATCTTAGCCTCATCTAAAATCATGACATGCCTCTTTGCTTGTCCTTCTAAACCACCAACAGACCAGTCTGCTTGGCTTTCTTCAGTTAAGTTATACAACATAGCCTGTTTTTGTTCACATGAATTATTGTCTAACGAAGACCTTGCAGGTTGAAACATTGCAATAAATACTTGAGAGCTTGCAAATTTCAGTGTGCAGTCAGCCAATGAAATTTGCCAGGTACCAGGAAACTATTTTCATGTCAATCGCGAGTGTACACTGATGGGCAAAAATGCTAATTTTATCAATTTAAATTTAGATCTAAAACACAATAAAGTGTGCAACAACTAAAGGGGTCTAAATACTTTCTGAAGCCACTGTAAAGTTCCATAACAAGAACAGCACTTAAAACCCTTTGTGTCCTCAAAAGCCTTAAACAAACATTTCCCAAATGTGAGTATGCGCTCAGATTTCTTCTGTCTATCCAGGTGACTGTGGCATTGGGAGAGTGCAGCTTTACAGAGTTGAAAGAAATCCAGGACTATTTATGTACATTAATGTACAGACAGGTGACAAATTAAAGGAAGAACCAACATTTTTTAACATATCTGTTAAAAAATTATTTAAGAGCTGTTATTTTCTTTGGCAATAAGTGAAAATTATGAAATGAGACTACCTTGAATATTGCTGCTGGATGTGGATAATGCTGTTTGGAAGTTTTGCATAATTTTGCGGGTTGAAGGTGATGGAAAAATTGTGCTTAATGCTTTTGGATATGCTCAGTACTGTTTAAGGTGAGTGCACTGCTGCTTTTGTGGTGTGTAAGGCTGTTGTAGTGATGTATAGTGTTCACCTTGTAAACAAGTAAAACACATACACATACACACACACAAACACTTGCACTCTTGTACCTGTTGTTGATCCTGTTGCTTACCTTGGCAGAGCTATATCTGCATATTCAGCATATGCAACACAAATTTTGTTTCATCACCCGAACAAGGCGATAATTTTAAGCCAAACCACAATCTTTCCCAAACCAAGCCAAGTTGTTTTGTGCCTAAACCTAACCAACTGCTATGAGATGAGATCATAAAACTGATATAATTTTCAAAGTGATTTCTAGTGGTTTGGAAGGCACAAAAAAATGATGTTGTTTTCCTGCTGATAAGGATGTCAGATCTGTTGTTCTGGAGGCCATGGACCAACAAGGTGTTTTGTTGTTTCGTTTGGAGGACTTGTCTGGATAAGAAACACTGACTGTACAATACAAGTTTATTGTCCACTGCAGTGGAAATTTGTCTTTGAGTTCAAACTCCACCTTGATAGAAAAAATACCACTTGGTGCAGAGAATGTGGTATCTTAAACTCAAAGTTGGATGAAATCACCAACATTAAAACTACCAAGCCAAGTATAGGGAATTAACTTTCATTTCAACATGAGAGCAGGGGGCCTTAACAAGTGCTGAGGGAGTCTGAACAACCATTCTGATCACAGGTTCCATTTTCTCCAATTCTGTCCTGATCACAGAATAAACATCTGTATAAACATGGATTTAATCATGTATAATAGAAATCTGTGTGGGTGCAAACCTGTGGGGGATCTTTGACATTAGAAAATTGACATGAGAATTAAAGCATCAATTCACAAATGTTATTCCGCATGGTCCCAATGTCCACAATGTGGACTTAAAGACTTGCGCATGTGTTTTTGAAAGTTTGCCACACACTCAGTTTTACATGTGAAAAATGGACCTCAGACTTTACTGGCCACAAATGAAAAAACTCTGCTCTCCCATTCCACATGCAGCATTTGTGGCTCCCTTGCTTCATCTTGCAAACAGGCTCTTAACATAACACTAGTGATATTGATGTATTAAAGTCTGTGAGGGTCCGATGTCTAGGACTTCGGGTAAACAGTGGTATTGTATCCTCCGCACCTCCTGGCAAAGAAAGGCCTTCAAGATTCCCATCTCAGGCAACTGTTTCCTCTTTAACAAGGAAATCAATTAATCACTCCCTGGTGTCCTTTACCACCAGCTGTTACCACTGAGCAATCAATTCCCGCAGCATTACTAATCATTTAAAAACAGCTCTTAGTAGGTGATGACATGACAGAGGATTTCCTGTTTGGAAAGGCTGTATGTTTGTTAGCAGGTATGAAATGGGATTTGTTTGAGATATAATGCTTTATCTGGATGCAACATCATTGCTGAGCAGAACTTTCCCATGTTGTGTTTATGCAGTCTCTTGGGGACAGATCACAAATCAACTTTAACTCTATCCAGAACAAACCCACTTAGCAGGAGAATGAGGTAAGTAAATTACACTCTAAAATATTAAGTTTGAACCACATGATCTAAAACCTAGATGTGTCCACAGGGTTCTGTGGTTTTCATGTCTGCTGATTGGATGTATTATCTGTGGACCTGTGGGAAAAGGTAATAACCATGGAAATTTATAAACTGAGAAACTCCTAAACTAAACCATCTGAAATGTATCCTGTCTCCTTCTAAACAGAATCTCACTTCTCTAGCTATGGATCAAACAATGCTGACACAAGTTTAATGTGGCAGCCACTTTCTGCTGAGTATTGGTTTAGTGGAATTGGGGTGAATTCTGACATGGGCAGCAGCTCCCCTCTACCAAGTCTATCCAACCCTGACAAAACCACTGAAATTCCTGCTCCTCAAGATACCATTTCCAGTACTGGCCCTGGCAGTTACAGCAGCAGCACAAACATGGCTGAGAATGAGTTTGACAATGACTACACTAGTTTCAGGGATGGACACTATAGCAGCCCTGAGGTCAATGAATATGGGGTTGTTTATGCAGCCTCTCACACTAGTGGGTATGACAGCAGTGCTCCAAGTGGCAGTTATAGTGGCGGCTATGGTAGCTCAAGTAGTAGATATGTAGGGAGCAGCTCTGAGGGGTTTGTTACCTCTCCTCATGAGGAGGACTGGAGCTCTGGATCTGCTACCAACTATGGTGTTGATGATGAGACCCCTGAGGCAATCATCAGTGACCTCTCAAATCTGGAGCCAGTCTACTCCTTCAGTACTCGTTCAAGCTACCAGCGGGGAAGAACAGTATTTGCTCAAAACCACTACACCCCAGGAGAGCCTGTTCCCCTAGTCATGCCAGTTCCCCTAGTCATGCCAGTATCCAGACAAATCAGCAAAACATCTAAGCAAAGCAGTTCTGCTGAAGCTCCAGCCAAAGGTGGCTTCTAAAATACCTCTGGTAAGGCACAACTCACGCAATATCTACTACATTCTATCTGCCCTGACAGTTGACTTACTCTTGTCTTTACCTTGCAGGTATCAATATTTCAGATGCTTCATTACTGCTTCTAACTACATGATCTGATGCAAATAAACACCTTGAAACTGATTAAAGGTTGGTTTGCAGAGTTTTTTATTAATACACACATGGACAAATGTTAAGTTGGTGCTAATCTTTCAGACAAGTCAGCTGTATACATGCTACAGTCATGTAGCCTCAGAAGGTGCAAAATGTGGTTAATCTCAGCTATAGCTGAGATTGACACTAAAAGGTCTATGTAGCAGAATGCACTAGATTGCCATGCCTCTGTCCAGGCAGAGGCCTTGTGTTCCCTACCATGGGTTGGGTGAACCATTCATTTTCTCCTCTGCCTAAGGTCATTTGAACAGTTTAGTCTAGCTGTAAGGAATAACTGGCAATAGGAGACCCTTTTGAGAAATTTCTATAACACTCAGTGTTAGGAACACCTGCACTTATTTGTGCAATTACCTAATCAGCTTCTCACTGATTTATCAAGGCATGACTGGTGTCAGATGAGCTGGCTTGAGTATTTCTGAAATCGTTGCTCTCCTGGCATTTTCACATAACTGTCTCGAGTGTACTCAAAAATAGAGGCAAAAAAAAAAAATGCCAGTGAGTGGCAGTGCTGTGGATAGAACCTCCTTGAGGTCAGAGTAGTGAATGGCTTGATCAGTTTGACATGACAGGGTACCATAACACACAACCTCTTTACACCTGTGGTGAGCAGAAAACAATATCAGAATTTGCAACACATCAAACTGAGGTGGTTGTGCTAGAACAGCCAAAGACATTGGTTTCCAGTCCTGTCAACCAAGAACAGAAATCTGAAGTTTCAGTGGGCACAGGCTCATCAACCCTGAACACTGGGAAAACCTACAGGTCTGACAAATCTCAATTTCTCCTGAGGTACAGAGATGGTAGGGTTAGTATTTGGCATCAACCGAATAAATCCATGGACCCAACCTGTCTTGTGTCAATAGTCCAGTTTCTTGGCACACTTTGGGGCCCTTTTAATATCTATCAGTTGATTGCCAAAGCCAATCTCAGTATTGTTTCTGACCATGTGCATTCCTTTATTGCTACAATTTACCCATCTACTTCCAGCATAATGCACTATTTCACAAAGCAAAAGTCATCTCAAACTGGTTCTATGACCATGACAATCGGTTCAGTGTACTTCACTGGTCTCCCCAGTCAGCAGATCTTAATCCAATAGGACCTTTTTTGGGTGTGGCAGAACAGGAGATTCGCAGCATGAATGTGCATCTGACAAATCTGCAGAAAATCATGTGAGCCAATGTCAACATGGACCAGAATCTCAAAGGGAGGCCCTACCCGGTATTAGTATGGTGTTACTAATAAAGTGCTTGGTGAGTATAGTTCCCAGAGAGACACACTACTGTGCTAAGGTAGCAATTCACACAGAGAAACATGTCTGACTGTGGAACAAACTTAGAACAAGCTGGAGAGATAAAACACAGCATCTAGCACAAGAAAGCCTCATGATCTCCCAGGAGTAGCTGGAGGAAAGCAATGTAGATAGTAGTAATTCATAAATCTTCAACATTAAACCATCAGCTATGAAGTTAAAATACTGGGGAACCATCTTCCAGTTTTGGTCTGAGAGGCAGACACCCTCTCCACATTTAAGAGTAGGCTTAAAACCTTCCTTTTTGATAAAGCTTAGTTAGGGCTGGCTCAGGCTTGTCTTGAAACATCCCCAAGTTATGCTGCTATAGGCCTAGCCTGTCAGGTGACTTCCCATTATGCATCCAGCTCCTCTCTCCTCCTCTTCCTCTCCATCTGCACGCATTCATATGGCATCAATGCTCATTACTAACTTGACTTCTTCTTTCTCCCGTAGTGCTTTCCTTTCTCTCTCCTCTCTTCCTGACGCTTTCTGCAGATATTTCTGCCCCTGGTGCTAGAGTCTGGATCTGTGACTGCAAACCACCTACAGCCCCCATGATCCTGCTCAACACCCACGGTTTCAAATATAATTAATTATATCTAAAATTATTTAGTTTTATAAGTACTATTATTCACCCTATTATTATAATTATTAGTTTTATTATTAGCCTCATTGTTGCACAGCTTTGTTATACGTCTACTGTGCTATGCCCCCCCGCCCCTTTTCTCCCTCTCTCTCTCTTTCTCTCTCTCAACCCAGCCAGACGGCCGCTCACCATGAGCCGGGTTCTGTTCAAGGTTTCTACATGTTAAAAGGGAGTTTTTCCTTGCTGCTGTCACCAAGTGCTTGCTCATGTGGGAATGTTGGGTCTCTGTACATATAAGTATAAAAAGTATCTTCTAGACCTGCTCTAACCTCTGTTATGATTTGGCACTTTATAAATAAAATTTAATTTAATTTAATTGAAAATCTTGGATACAATTTGGTTTTCCTACAAGGCAATGAAGCTAAATAAACATTACAAATGGTTTTGGGATGGCAAACTCAAGCCTAAATTAAACTTTTAGAACAGCCTTCTCAAATTCCTGACCTCAACCTGACTGAAAATATATGGACTACCCTGAAGAGACAAATCCCTCGGAATTCTGCCAAGAGGAGGGATCAAAGATCCAACCTGAATTCTGCCAGAAGCTTGTTACAGCCCCTCAATTTAAGGACTGGAGCTCTAGATTTGCTACCAACTATGGAGCTGGTGATGAAAACACTGGGCCAGTCTTTGGTGACTTCTTCTGATGTGGAGCCAGTCTACTCCTTCAGCTTTCATTCAAGCTGCCAGCAAGGAGGAGCAGTGTCTACTCAAGCACACTACACCACAGCAGATCCTACTCCCCGTTTCATGTCAGTATCAAGACACATTGCACAAACCTCTTCTTCTAAACAAAGCAGCTAAAGCACCAACCAAAGGTGGCTTTTAAAAGAACTTTCTGGTAAGGCAAAGTTGGCACTGAAATGGTACAGAAATCCTGATATAAATTAATTTCACACCTTCAGCAGCAAGCAGCCATGTAGAATCTGGAAGAATTTTTTTCATAGTGTGGAAAACTTAATAAGTAACAAATGGCATTGCCTTATTATGGCTTGTCTCCAACCATTGCTGGGTTAGCAGTGCCATGCATACACATGAAAGCTAGCGTTGATCTTGCTTCTGATGCCAATGGGGGTTGACACTTCATACAGCACTGTTTTCTGATAGTGGTACTATTTAGCCATGATGCACAAAATATGTCAGTGGCTCTGAAGTTGTAATATTACTTGAATGCTAGTAGGTCAAATGGTCATGGATTAGTGAATCGATCTAATTTTTAGCAGGGATGTAACATTGTCACCATCTTAGTTTAGCATGCTCAAATTAGCTAATAAGCACAAAGTATGGCTATGATTATCTCTCACTTAAGTGTTAGACTGACAGCATCCCTTTGGAATGGCTGAAAGACAGACAGCCAAAATATCATTGGGGCTGTTGCTAGGTCAGATTAGCTACTGTACATTTCGGTGTCCTGTGGAGTTGTTTTTTTTCATCCTTTAGTGCTATGGAACAGTTCATTTATGAGTTTTGTTTGTCTTGCACATGAAGATGCATGCACTCGTGCTTGATGCAATACAGTCCTGCCCATGGTTTCACACTGTGCCTCTGATCTACAGGTGGCAGTAATTCACAATGGAGGAAGAGGACTGCAAGTTTAGATACTGCATGTTTTTCCTGTCTTACCTTGATTTTGACCCTTTTGTCTGTTTTATAAGTTTTGGATTCTTGCCTCTCTTACTGTAACTTCTTCTCCATCAAACAAGACCATGATCTAACAAAACATAACCATATAGTTTAATAATGCTGCACTCAGTACAAGTGGATATTGTACTGTAAAATCTGATATTTTGTCAGAAAACAAATACTTTGTCTTAGAACATTTTACTGATATGTTTAGTATCAACATATTTGCGGCCTGCCAAATAAGTAAATTAACAATACATCCTCACTACAATAATAGAAAATGTCAAGTTTAGTTGGATATAAACATCATTTCTAGGAATAACTATACCTATATTGAATAACTAACCTCCAGCTGACAGAATTGACAGAAATGTTTACTTGCGGTGAAACATCAATTAGTTCATGGTTACTGTGAAATTACCTCCTCTATTTGTCAGGTAATCAATAACCCTCTCTCTGGCTTTAAAAATGAACTGACGGGGATGAGACAATCTAAATACATTATTTAACATTTGTTTCAAATTTAAATAAAAATTGCCTTCATGCCATCATACATAGTTAAAGATAATAACATCTGGAAACATTAATATGGTCTCATATGTAGAAATCAGTGCAACAGTTACACTAAAGCAGCAATGAACCTACAGAAAATTATAACCCAAATCTGCAGCTCACCTTGTCTTTCCAGAGCTTTATAGTGAGTTACAGCTCATAGTTTAGTTCTTGGGCCCACAACTTACCTGTTTTGGTTCACACTCACCACTCTCATAGTGTTGATTTTGGATGCAGCAGGCAAGCAACTGTTTTTAGAGAAAAAGCCCTAAAACCCCACGTCAACCAATAGTACAACGATTAGCATGTGACCATTTAGAGCATTTAGCGGCTAAAGAGCAAGATATTTCCCTAAGGAGTTGGTAGAGACAAAAACAGAGCTAAAACAGAGTGAATACAAGACTTATGTTCACAAGGTGGCCTGAAACACAATTCCAAATGAAGCTGCAGTTTAGTTTTTTAATAATTGGTTACACTAATTTCTCACTAATGCTGAGTTAACTTTTTCAAAACACAGCACAATCAGTGCGGATTAAACTGTGTATTACTTTACATTGCTTCGACACAAAATGCATTCACATCTTTCAGATTTCTCTCACTCAAACTCAACTACCACCAAAACTGCTTGTATTTACACACTTTACATACTATTTTAAGTTACAGTTTTGATTTATGTCAAATTTACATTCTAAACTTAATATAACTCAAAATTACTGTAAATAAACCTGCAATTTGCTATATTCTGTAAAAACATATAAAAGATAAAAATATCTTCGAAAGACTTGTGCCAGGTGAGGAAAGGGGGCAAGTGACATACATTTTGATTTTGTTTAAGACAATGTGGCATTTCACCATTCTCTTCCAGTCAGAGTGGATTACAGTCCATTCATTCCATGATAGTGTCACTTTTCCTTCACCTTAGTGTCCATTCATCAATTCCATAAAGAAATTATTTTCCTCATGGAGGTAGAAAGTTTATAACCATCAGCCACATGATCAGGTATCTCTCTGGGATATAATGAATGCTGGATGTCTCTGGACATATCTGCAAAAGATTGTCAGGGATGGAACAGGCATGTAGAAAGATTCTCTCCCAGGTGTACTGCAAGAGAGGACATAAAATGTCATGTCAATGATAACGCAGAAGAAAGGGTTTACTAGAACTGTTATTTTTATATATCTGCACCTATTGTGTGCAAGTGTTTATGGTTTTGTATTGCATTACTGGAATTACTGTAATTTCATTGTGTGCACTTGGAATTATTCAATGCAAAAAATTCTAATTAATAAGTCAAAGCCTATTACAGGAGCTCTGTTTCATTTCTGTTCAATTGCACATTCTATGCAATAAAGAAGTGCCATTCTTTCTGTAGTAATGGAATATTGGTTTATGCTAAATAATTAACAACACTTCAAAGAAAATATTGATGCATATTGTAATGTGCCTGTTGGTGTTTTTTTTAGGTCATTGTATGAGTGACAAAGTGTAACTGTTGGGAGACAAATTTCTTTGTTTTGGTACAAGAATTGATTCTGAGATTTGTATGAAGTGTTTTGGTTGCATTAGTACATTTTGGGCATGAGATTAAATGTTGTGCAGATCTGCATGTCGATAAAGAGAACTGTTCGTACAGTTTTGAAAAAGTGAACAGAGAAAGGTGGGTTATCAATTGAGTAGTCAATAAGGATAGAAAAGTGGTATGTAAGTACAGTCCATTTACAAAAGTTTTGGCACCCCAGATATTTGAGCTCTCAGATAACTTTTACTTAAGTCTCAGACCTTAATTAGCTTGTTAGGGCTATGGCTTCTCATTATTAGGAAAGGCCAGATGATGCAAATTTCAAAGCTTTATAAATACTCTGACTCCTGAGAACCTTATCCCAACAATCGTGGGATCTCTAAGCAGCTGCCTACCACTCTGAAAATTTAAATAGTTGATACAAACAAAGCAGGAAAAGGCTATAAGAAGATAGGAAAGCATTTTTAGGTAGCCGTTGCCTCAGTTCATAATGTATTAAGAAATGGCATTCAAGTTGAGGTCTGGAAGACCACAAAAACTTTACGAGTGAACTGCTCGAAGGATTGCTAGAAAGATATATAAAAACCTGCAAAAGACCTTCAGGAAGATATAGCAGACTCTGCAGTGGCAGTGCACTGTTCTACTGTGCAGCAACACCCTTCATTCAAATATGACCTTCATGGAAGAGTCATCAGAAGAAAACCTTTCCAGTGTCCTTACAACAAAATTCAGCATCGGAGTTTTGCTAAATCTAAACAAGCCTGATGCATTTTGAAAACAAATCCTGGGGATTGATGAAGTTCAAATAGAGCTCTTTGGCTGCAATGAGCAAAGCTATGTTTGTAGAAAAAAGGGTGCCAAATCTCATGAAAAGAACACCTCTCCAACTGTTAAGCATAGGGGTTGATTGATCATGCTTTGGGCTTGTTTTGCAGCCATTAGAGGGTGAACATTTCACTGGTAGAGGGAAGAATGGATTCAATTAAAATAAATTCATTGAAAATCTGTGGATAGCCCTTAAGAGAGCATTGCATGCAATATGGCCCAAGAATCTCACAGAACTAGAAGCCTTTTGCAAGGAAGAATGGGCAAAAATCCCACAAACAAGAATTGAGAGACTTAGCTTGCTACAAAAAGTGTTTACAAACTGTGATACTTGCAAAAGGGGGTAATACTAAGTAGTGACCATGCAGGGTGCCTAGACTTTTGTTTTGGCCCTTTTTCTGTAAAAGAGTAATCTTGCTTAAAATATTTTTAAAATGTCTCATCTTTAATTTTATGCCTTTTGGAAATCAGCTCATCTTTTACTCACTAAGCTATTCACAGTTAACAGAAATTTTGATCTGGGGTGCCCAAACCTTTTCATGTCACTGTGTATGTATGTATGTATGTATGTATGTATGTATGTATATATATATATATATATATATATATATATATATATATATATATTTGAGCCTCATTTTCATAGGCTCAAAAGTAATTGGACAACCAACACAATTATAAATATACGGATTTTTTTAATACTTGGATGAAATTCTTTTGCGGTCAATGACTGCCTGAAGTCCGGAACCCATGGACATCACCAAATGCTGAGTTTCCGCATTTGGCTGAATCTGAGCAGATAGTACATCCCTGTATACTTCAGAATTCATCCTGCTTCTTCTATACGCAGTCACATCATCAACAAACACCGGAGTACCCAGTTCCATTGGCAGCCATACATGCCCATGCTGTAACACTGCCACCACCATGTTTGACAGATGATGTGGTATGCTTTGGATCATGAGCCATTCCTTTTCTTCTCCATATTCTTCTCTTTCCACCATTCTGGTACATATTAATGTTGGTTTCATCTATTCATAGAATCTTGTTCCAGAACTGAGCAGACTTTTTTAGAGGGTTTCTGGCAAAGCCTAATCTGGCCATTCTGTTCTTGAGTCTTACTAGTAGTTTGCACCTTATGGTAAACCCTCTCTATATACATTCCCAAAGCCATCTCTTGATTGTAGACTTTGACAATGATATGCCCACCTCCTCGAGAGTGTTCTTCACCTGGTTAGATGTTGTGAAAGGCTTCTTCATCACCCAGAAGAGAATTCTTTGATCATCCACTTTAGTTTTCTTCTGTGGTCTTCCAGGCTTTTGGTGTTGCTGAGCTCGCCAGTGCATTCCTTCTTTTTAAGAATGTACCAAATTGTTGATTTGGCCACACCTAAAGTTTTTACTATCTGTCTGATAGGTTTGTTTTGTTTTCTTCAGCCTATTGATGGCCTCCTTCATTTGCATGGACACCTCTTTGGACTGCATATTGAGAGATATTGAGAGAGAGAATAGCTACCAAATGTAAATTCAACACTTGGAATCAACTCCAGACCTTTTATATGCTTAATTTTCGTGAAATAATGAGCGAAAAAGCCACACCTTGACATAAAACTGATCATCAGTCACATGTCCGATTACTTTTGACCTTCTGAAAATGAAGGACTATGTATAATAATGTCTGTATTTCCTAAATGGTTAATGCAATATTTTTGATAAACCCCTTGAATTATACCTGAAAGTCTACACTTCAATTACATCTTGAAGGCTTTGTTTCACATCCAATGAGGTGGTGTATGGAGGCAAAATTATGAAAATTGTGTCACCTTCCAAATACTAACGGACCTAACTGTATACTGTAATATGTGGAGTAGTTGTATAGACATAGATTCTGAAAAGAAATTATTTGTTGTTATCTGTTTGGGCGTAGGTTGGGTTATGCTTAGGTGTAGTAGAAATAACTGGTTAGGGTTAAGGTAAGGTGTAGTAGAAATAACTGGTTGGGGTTAAGGTAAGTTCTGGGTCAGGTTAAGCATCTGAGAGGATGGCTGTTTGGGGTTACACAGGGGTTAGGTTTCACTCCTGTTAAAGTAAGGGGAAACAAATATCAACAGGGAAACAGTGTTTTTTTTATGAACACAGGCTCACTTTCCCTGAACACATGCCAACCAGTGTCTGACTTTCAACCACACCCACAATGATGACCCCACACAGATAAAAATAGGCTCCTTCAAGATGAACTGGCCTTATGGTTGCCAAGAGAGCTCAACACACTGCAACTAAAGAAAACAAATTCAAATAGGCTTAATAACAACAAACAATTCCAACCTTTTTACCACTCAAGTCAATGCTTTCTTGTTTTTTTTAACAACTTTAATTAACAGTTGGTACAACAAATAATTTCTCCTGTACATCATGTCCATCTTGTTTTCTTTCTTTCTCTTTCACCTGCTGAAGACTGCCTACTCCGCTGGCTCAAGTATAGTCTGATCCAGTGTATTATCTGGGAAAGTTTCTGGGTGTTCTGGGCCCTTTCTCTTACGCTCTCTTGACTCTTGCTGTGTACATTTCCAAAAGATTACCTGGTGTTCAAAAGGCATAAAGTTAAAGATGACACATTTCTTTAATAAAACTTTTAAGCCAGATTACTCTTTTATGTCCATCGTTTACAGTTTCCAACTAACAAAAACGGAAAAGGCCCAAAACAAAAGTTTGGGCACTATGCATGGTCAGTACTTAGTAACAACCCCTTTGGCAAGTATCACAACTTGTAAACACTTTTTGTATCCAGCTAACAGTCTTTCAATTCTTGTTTGGGGGATTTTTGCCCATTCTTCTTTGCAAAAGGCTTCCAGTTCTGTGAGATTCTGGGGCCATCTTGCATGCACTACTCTTTTGAGGTCTATTTACCACAAATTTTAGATGATGTTTAGGTCAGAGGACTGTGAGGGCCATGGCAAAACATTCAGCTTGTGCTTTTTAAGGTAGCCCTTTGTGTATTATGAGGTGTGTTTAGGATCATTTTCATCCTGTGGAAGCCATCCTCATTTTATCTTCAGCTTTTTTAACAGTTAACAGTTGAACAGTATTCATGAAATTCTGCACCCTTTTTTCTCCAAATATATCTTTGCTCATTGCTTCCAAAAAGTTCTATTTTAACTTCATCGTCTACAAGACTTGTTTCAAAAATGTATCAGGCTTGTTTAGATGTTCCTTTTCAATCCTCTGACGCTGAATTTTGTGGTGAGGACGCAGGAAAGGTTTTCTTCTGATGACTCCTCCACAGAGGTCATATTTGTGCATGTGTTGCTGCACAGTAGAACACTGAACCACCACTCCAGACTCTGCTAAATCTTCCTGAAGATCTTTGGCAGTTTTGATTTGCCTTTTTAGCAATGCTTTAGCGGGCAATTCGCATGGAAAGTTTTCTTGGTCTTCCAGACCTCAACATGATCTCCACTGTTCCTGTTAACTGCCATTTCTTCACTACATTTACAAACTGAGGCAATGGCTACCTGAAAACACTTTGCTATCTTCTTATAGCCTTCTCCTGCTTTGTGGGCATCAATTATTTAAATTTTCTGCGTGCTAGGCAGCTGCTTAGAGGAGCCCATGGCTGCTGACTGTTGGGAAAGGTTTGAGGAGTCAGAGTATTAATAGAGTTCTAAAATTTGGATCATCCAGCCTTTCCTAACAATGATTGTAAAGAAGCCATAGCCCTAACAAGCTAATTAAGGTCTGACAACTCGGGTAAAGCTACCTGAGAGCTCAAATCTCTTGTATGGTGGTCCTTGTTTGCACTCTAAACTTGTACAAAGCAAACATAATACACTAATGTTGCTTAAAATGTTAAAAGAATGTTTCACCTTTAACTTTATGCGTTTTGGATATCAGTTCATTTTCTATTCACTTAACTATTCACAATAAACAGAATTGATGGGGATGCCCAAACATTTTCATGACACTGTAAAAGGAAGGTCAGAATGGAATGGAATGGAACAATGAATTTGCGCAACATTACTATGAATTTATTAATGTTTAATTTGGTGATATCTTATAAAATGATCATGAAATGGTGTAACTAAATTCATTTATGGTTTTAGTCATTGCGCATACATATGGTAAGGAAATATTGTAGGACCTGTGTGTGTAAGAAATAATGTGAAAATTATGTATATCATAAATAAAGAGGCTAATGAAACATTACAAGCAATATTACTGTTTACTGTAATCATAAATTATATTCAAGCCTCAATTGAAGATAATTTGGATGTTTTTGTCAACACCGTCAAACTATGTGTCAACACACAGACAGATAGATGGTGATGACATCTGACAATGGTGATAAAAACACACTTTTTCTACATGACATGCATGAGTTGTATACAGGAGCCATCTTGTATTTCCACTGTTGCTAGCTGCCTCTGGCCTCTACTTAAAATGCATACATTTAGAATAAGTCAACAAAAAATTTTAATTTAATTTAAAAAATAAATTTTAAATAATTCTTTCTATACAGCCAGTGTTGACACGTCTTGGATGTGACAGCAGCAAGATCAATAAATATGCAAAAAATATTGAAAAAATTTACAGAAGTTTGTTTTACCTTGTTGCATTTAGCAGATGTGAAGTCCGAAAGGGGGTCCTCAGGAATATAGTTGACCATATGGTTGTCTGATTTTATTGATTTAAAAAAAAAAAATTAATATCTGTTAGTGTTGACAAAAAACTCGGGGCACATTTTGAGCAACCACAAAATAAGAGTAAATATTGCTGAAATTCACTGCTTTTAGTTTTAAAAAAGGTGTTTCACTCCACTCTACTACCCTCAGATGATCAACCCTGATTATTTTGAATAAGAAAATGTTATTCATTTTCAATGGAATTATCACTTTTCTTAATGGGACATGTTTTCACCAAATTCTCAAGAACTGCTATTACATCAGCTTGTACACAGTCTCCAATTGTTTTAATTATGTAATTCTGTATGACTATTAAAATGCTAGTATCTGCAATCTGCAGTCTCTGTTTGGTCTAACCTCCATATTATATGAATTCTCATGTAAAGCATGCCATCATGTCAGTATGCTACTGTATATAAATCAGATGACCAGGCTTGATTGCTGTCGCTCTGAAACTACATGAATAAATTAAAAACATTAATCAATAGTCAAAAGACACAGGAAGAGGAAAGAAATACATGACAGATGATATTTTAAGTCTTCACATCTCACTTACCTAAATTTAAAGATAGAGTTAAATCAGTAATATTCATATTGTAAACTACAACTATCATAGGTTATCTGCCGTCTGTAACATAGACTGTAAAAATGGACGTGGACTCTGAAAAGTGAAGCCAATGCAGAAATGCATTAAACCTGCATTTTTTTCAACTGGCCAGCAGGGGGTGACTGCACTGGTTGCAAAAACAAGTCCAATTGTATAGAAGAAGTCTATGAGAAAATTACCCCACTTCTCACTTGATTTATTAACTCAGGAATAATAATAATAAACTTTATCTCTATAGCACCTTTCAAAAACAGAGTTACAGGGTGCTTCACAAAATACAGTATCATACAATATAGGTGCAAAAATAGCAAAAAAAACTTACAAGATCATGATACATAAAAACAGGTATTTCGAAAGGTGAGAAAGATAAAAAGAAAAATGAAAAATGTCGACCATATCCCCAAGGGTAATGGGGTTAAACATACAGTTACCCCTATGAAATGGATTTTCATCAAAGTATTAAAAATAATCCCTATATTTATAATAATGTTGGTTTGTCCAATTACTTTTGAGCCTCTGAAAATGAAGGATTATGTTTAGAAATGGCTGCAATTCCTAAACAGTTAATGTGATATTTTTGTTAAACTCCTTAAATTAAAGCAGAAAGTATACACTACAATCACATCTTGATGGCTTCATTTCAAATCCAGTGTGGTGGGATACAGAGACAAAATTTCAAAAATTGTGTGACTGTCCAAATACTTATGTACCTAACTGTATCTAACAGCATGGTGGAGGGAGAGTGTCCAGGTGAGGAAAAAAGTGAGCCAGCAGGAGTATTTGATGCTTGATTTTGTTTTCTATCTTCTCAGCAAAAAATTTTTTAGGAACTTCCCACATTGTCTACAGAGATGGCAAAAACAGTAGCTGGGACAGGGTTTCCTAGACTGCTGTTGGTATGGAAGAGAATTCTTGAATTATTTTTTTCGGTGGCAACTAGATTGGAAAAATAAGAGGGTCTCTCACTCTTTAACACTGAATTAAATTAAGATAATAGCTCCCTCATATGGAGTCGCTGAATTTGAAGTTTATACTTTTTAGCTTCCTAATATTTTCGTTTATCCAGGGCTTTGGGTTGGAGGGATGATGTGGCTTAGCTTACATAAGTGCTATTTTGTCCAGAGTTCTCAAGCACATGGTTTTAAATATATCTACCATATCACTGAAAGTGTTGCACTGTGTAAAACATCCATGAGCACTGAAGATGGCAGCAAAGTCTGCAGCAAATTGCTATTTAAAACGCATGTGTACACCATTTGATTAGAACAGGGAATAGCAGTAATACAGTTTATATCAAATTTTAAAAAAAAAAATGAAATAAAATCTTTGAAGGAGAGACTTCATGTCTAAACCCAGGGTAAAAACTAAATCATAATGTGGCCCCGTTCGTGTGTAGGAGATGATACATGCTGTTATAGATTAAAAGATTCACATTTAGTTAAAAATTCTGATGTAAAACGATTATCAGGATGGTCAACATGGATATTGAAATCACTAACCCATAAAATGTGGTCATTACTAAGAACAACAGAAGAAACAAAACCAGAAATAAAAAACTACTATTGGATTTAACACTTCAAAATTGGGAGATTTCTTCAATGACATGAGGGCACAGTATAAATATTTTTTATAGACAACTGCAAGTCCGTCTCCCACCACTGAGCCAAGGGGAGTTGAGGAATGTGTAATTGCAAAAACATGATTCCGAAAAGGCACTTATGTCACTAATTCTAAGCAATGTTTCAATTAAGACAGAGAAGAGAAAGTTCTGTTTATTGGTTGAGATAAAGTCATTTAGGATAAAAGTTTTATTAGTCAGAGACCTTACACTTAAGAGTGCACAGCTAACAAGAAAAGTGTATTTTCCACAGAATTTGACAGAGATGTGGACTATTTACTCCATCGCTCAAAACACTTGATTTAGTGGGGATAGAGCAAGGTATCCAGTTATGGTGTCTATTGGTAATATGAACAGGAATAGGAAGAGGTCAGACAGCAGTGTTATCATTTTGCAAAGGGGGAGCTTGTATGGCTGTAGGGTGTAATAGCCTTTGATGTGGGCTTAGAGGAGGAATGGAGTTCAAGTAGGCACATGTGTGATGTAAATAGTCAACTATATCTATAAGAGAGAAAAGTGTGCTGCAAATTAGCAGCAAGACGCGACTGCCTAGCATATTCAGGTGAAGACCATCCTTTCTATACAGAGGAGAGGGCTCCTAGGTCAAAGTTGTGGATAAAACCAATATTGTGCGCTACACACATGGACTGGAACCAGGTATGTAGGCTAAGAATCCTGTTAAAATGCCCCACACCACTACTGAGTGTGAGAAGTGTGCCAGAAATAAAAGTGGTTTTCCACAAATGTTTAAGAGCCTGAAAAGATGGATAAAGAATAGTGTGCTCCCAGAATGCAGGCTTACTTGTGGATCTCAGAATCTTCGAAAGTAGAATGGGAGGCAGAGCCTTCAGTTATCAGGCTCCTCTGCTGTGGAACCATCTTCAAGTTCTGGTCTGGGAGGCAAACACGCTCTCCACATTTAAGAGTAGGCTTAAAACCTTCCTTTTTGATAAAGCTTATAGTTAGGGCTGACTCAGGCTTGTCTTGAACCATCCCCTAGTTATGCTGCTATAGGCCTAGACTGCCGGGGGACTTCCCATGATGCACCCAGCTCCTCTCCTCCTTTCCCTCTCCATCCATATGGATTCATATCCCATCAATGTTTGTTACTAACTTGGCTTCTTCTCTCTCCTGTAGTTTTGTGCTTTCTCATCTCTCTCCTCTCCCCTCCTGTCACTCTCTGCAGGTACCTCTGCCTCTGGAGCTGCAGAGTCTGGATTTGTAATTGCAAACCATCTACTGCCCCCATGATCCTGCTAAATATGCACTGCTTCAATTATTATGATTATCAACTATTAATATGTTTAGTTTTATTATTATTATTATTATTATTATTATTATACATCTACTGTGCTATGGGGGAAAATTGATTCTCTGTAAATATAACTATAAAGAGTACAGTCTAAACCTGCTCTACAGGAAAAGTGCCCTGAAATAACCTCCATCATTACTATTATATTTAGTCAGATTATTATTATTATTAGTCTTATTGTTAGCCCTTTCATTATAATTATTAGTTTCATTATTAGTCTCATTATTATACATCTTTATGTGGAACCCGTATTTTGCTCCCCCCCCTCTCCCTTTCTCTCTCAACCCAGCCAGTTGAGGCTGACAGCCCTCCAGAATAAAATAAATCATAAAATAAATAAGTCAATAAAATCTCCTTTTGTCAGCTCAGACTGCTGAGAGGCAGTATCACTCATTCCGACATGGACTAGTACCTTCATAACACTTCCAAGAGTCCTTGCAGTTTCTCCAGGATGTAAGGAGTAATAGCTTCAGGAAAACAGTGAGTAACCGCATTAACGAAGCAGATGTTTTGGACTATGGAGTCCTGAATGATCAAAATAGTGGAGGGGGAAGAGAGGAGTGGGGGACTGATTGACAGTGATGTCAGGGACAGTCTTGGATGGGCTGAATGTTGTTGGCCTGAGGAAGCAGCATTGAGCAGGACGGTGCACAGAAGATCCTGATGCAGCAGCTCCGCCTGAGGTGGACAGTTGCGCCAGGAGCTGGGTGAGCTGTGGGATCAGCCGGTAGTATGGCAAAGAGATTTGAGAGGTTTATGGATGGAGGCGAGGCAGCTTGGAATCTTCCTGCCTTGTCACATCTGACCACCACCTCTGATCAGGTAGCCTGTGAGCTGGGAGTGGAACAGGATGAGGGTTGACAATGTAATGATGGGTCCCAGAAGATGGTATCTGAGTTGGCTGAGGGCATAATACTGTTGAGTCCATTATTTGAAATTCACAGAAACTCCAGAGGCTTTTGTAGTGTGGTTAGCCCTTCGCTCCATTTAGTCGTTCAGTAGGCTGCATTCATTTGGGGGATTTTGTAGATGTATCATCTTGTCAGTCTTATCAGAAATAATTAATAATTATATTAAGTCATAGGATTTAATCCGCATTAAATCCACGTCGGGGCACCACCCTTAAAAAAGGGAAAAGATAGCCAATTCACTGATTCAGTCTGAAAAATATTCTAACTATCAATGTGGAACTCTATTCAGTAATTAACTTAATTAATTTAATTAATTAACTTAAACTAAGTAAAAAATAATAATAACAATAAATAATTTACCATATCAATAGCTAGTAAAGGTTGAAGTGTTGGAGTTCTGCAGAGTAGAGTTTGGCAACATTCACTCTTGTGCAACATTAAATAGTCAAGAAAGTACATTCAAAAGCATGTATTTATCAAATAACAAAAGTTAAAACACACAACAATTAATCTAATGAATGATACTATATACAGATATGGCTGTGTGTGTGTGTGTGTCTGTGTGTGTGTGTGTGTGTGTGTGTGTGTGTGTGTGTGTGTGTGTGTGTGTGTGTGTGTGTGTGTGTGTGTGTGTGTGTGTGTAGGGAAGCAAACAACACATAATGGCTAATTCAAAATGGCAGTGTGAAAGGTAAAGAAAGGAAAACACAAACAAGATGTTGGCCCAAAGGAAGAAAACTGCAAATATGGCAGTGGACTCAAAGATGGCTGCTGGGACCAAATTGCTACTGTGTTTCTTTGTTTGAGGCCAATCTGTGTAGGTTAAAGGTTCCTGGTTAAAAGAGAGGTTAGATGGTGAATTGCAAGACCTATTCATTACTGGATGTATTACAAATACTTGGATGAAACATACTAAAATCAAATTAGTGGTGTGACTGTCCAATAACCTAACTCTGAACAGACATAACAACAAAGCTTGATTGATACTTCAACCAAACAAATACATATACATTGACAAAGTTAAACACATCTGTGCTAAGTTATGCAACGCTATGCTAGGGCCCAGTTAACTTTACCAAGTCCAGAAAGGAACTTGGTAAAGTCAATGCTCCTGGGAAACTGAGTTAAACTCCCCTCCTTTCTCTTTGGAATAAAGGAACATAGTGTCTCACCCACCATTTTGAGTTGGCTGAGACCCTACATTTCCCTTTGGTCTCAGGATTTCACTTGACATGTGATCCTGAGAGCACAAAGTATAGTCCATAGTGGAAGGGGTCCTTTTGTCAGAGTTCAAGTTTGTAACACCTGGGCAGTTCATTAACTGGGTATTTGGTGACACTATCTATCTTGACTAGCAAGAACAATTATCAAGTTACAAAAGCAAAATCCAGATGAACAACAACAGTAACAATGGTATAGTATCATCATCACATCAGGGTTAGTTAGAACAGGAATGTTAGTGATGTTAATTTGTTAAGGTGAGATGCAGAGAGATTGGTACATAGAATGATAAGGCCATTTCTGGAGTGTATGTAATGTCCTAAGTGTGTGTTAGATAAAGACATGTGTATCACTAGCTCTGTGAGGTCCCAATGGGGTGTCCTAAGCTGGTATTTTACAGTAGTGACCTTATTAGCAAAATACTACCAAGGAGTTTATTCAGGTGTGTTTGCAGAGTTGGACAGTGTTGTTTGAGTCAAATCCGAATTTAGGTTTTTCTAAAGTTTCAGTAGGATGTCTGGCTTTTACTGAGTTCAGAATTATTGAGTTTGCTGCTGTTGCTGACAAACCCAGTTTGTCTATGTAACTGCAAGAACGTAAGGTACCCTGAGGTAGCATCTGTCTTACTGTCAGTACTGTGAAGGGTGAACTCTGGAGCTCTTGGGCTTAAAATTTTTCTTGATGCTTAGCAGTCTGTAACACTCTGGGTAGCTGAAGACAGGGAAGCATTCAGAGGTGCTGCCACTGTCTGATGGATTGTGGTCAGAGACGATGTCGTCATCGTCTGATCCATCATTTGACTGCTCACACTTCTTGGCCAGAATTTCCACATATGGCCTTCTACGGCTTCTATTGTGTGAATGCCTATGTTGGCACAGTTGGTGGACATGGCGGTTATGCTCAGTGTCCCCATGTGGTCTTTTGCACCCGACTTCAGGATTTTGTGAGGGTCATCTTTTGAGGCAGTAGGCCTTCATAATTGATTTTCTCTTTAGTTCATGAAGTCATTTAACATTGAAGGAATCAGTCAGTCTACCTGTCATAAGCATCAGAGAAACCTGCTCCTCCCCACCATCAACTGGCAGTTGAAGAAAGACCAACCTGACCTGATCTAAGACACTATTAGCAGTGTGGAGGTGGTTCTTGGTGGTAATACAAGTATTTATGTGATGGTGTGGTATGTTGTAGGAAATTATTATCAAACTTATTTACTGCAAGCAGTAGCACAGAAACGTAGTGTACATTTCTGCCTTTAAAATTCAGGATATTGTGCTAAGATGGGCAGTTATACTATGATAGACCTCAAGGCCAACACAATACAGGACAACCAATTGGTGCAGGTAAGGACAAAGTTACTTTGTATCATTGCTTACAATTGGCCAGGTCAGGGCATCACAGACGCATAGGAGGGGTAACTGTTCTCAATTTTTTTTTAAATTGAAACACAAAAAAGACTTTAATTTTGTCTGACAAACTGGTGCCCACTGAAAACAAACCATCTGGAAGCTTGCCCATCACATCCCTTCTCCGACACCTTCATGCCTACTGCTCATCTCACCTGCACTATTATACTGAAGACTGCCAATGCACTGAAATATTGTCACTGTTCTGCTCTGCACAAGCAGTGGGAAGCTACCAAAGTATTCATCTCTAGTGCATCTTTGAGTTACCCCAATTTGATGGACATAATATTTCAACTATATATCCATATTTCAAAGAAATCATCCTAGTTTTGATTCCCTTACCTGAATTCCAGTTAAGTTATTTGGAAGATAAAGTCTGGCATCATAAATGTTGCATGTATTCTCCAAACATTCAAAAATACCGTTCATGAACTTGCTTTGCTTTGGTTTTTGACAAATTACACACACTTTTAATATGTCATTTTAGTACAATTAAGCCCAATATTAGCATCTGTGCAGCTCTAGTCTGTGTCATGCTTTTCACTTTTATCACCTTTTGGTGTTTCAGGTTGATGGTGAAGGATTAGATGTAATCAGATATTGGGCTTCATGTGTTCTAATCTTGACTCTGTTCATTATGTTTTGTCATATTAAACAATAGTTTGAATACAAATGAGAAAAAATGTACTTCTGTATTTTTATTGTTTTTATAAGTCAAGGGGTGGAAGGAAATCTGTAGCCTCTATCCTCTGGGAACTCCTCTGTAATCTAGGTAACTGCACATGAGGGTATAACCCCCCGGTCGCGCTGGCCCAGGTATCCCTAGCACTACCAAACTACATTGTGGTAGGCCACGTTTCTGTAACAACTGACAGAGAGGTAGAGGTATTTGTTTATCTAGCAGTAGCGGCTTTTGCATACATCTGACATGAGGTGACAAATAATTACTAAGGTTAATAATGAATATCCTGCTCATTCTTTCTTAATACAATTGACCTGTTCAAGTCTGGCTATTGCAAGAGCTGCAGATATGTGCCATACACTGCTCTACACTGCACATATGGATTAGAAGCCACTGCCTCAAACCCTGGGTGGGAAGTTTGCCCCTCCAATTTGGTCACATGTGTGTGCAACCTTTAACAACACAATAGGAATGATTTATTTACATTATCTGGTGTGAACAATAGGCCCGCATGAGGAGAAGAGGGGAAAGGTCTGGCGTGCTGTTTTTTTTAAATACAGTGATTTTAAGTTGAGCTGGTTGTGTTGCTGAAGAGATCACTTGTTGCTCCTTTGTTCTCCTTACAGAGTTAGCCGCTTGATGATAACGCTGCTTCGTGTTTTCAGTTCACTAGAGTTAATTGTAACAATTTGTTTTCCTAAAAACCTCTTGCTCAGTGTTCGATTGTACTAAAAGACACACTAGAGAGTCAGCTTTTCAATTCTTCTGGTAAGTACATTCTGATTTAATTGTTTTTTTCAGTAGCAAAAATTTGCATCCCAATTAATATCACAGTTAACACGAATTACAGAAGCACCTTGTCATTACACGATCTGAGTCAAATGTAGATGTGAGTCATGCATGTGCAAGTGTAAACGCTTTACGGCATGTAAGGTCTGCCATCTTGGACAACTTTTCCTGTTTCTACCATATTTCTCGTGTCAGAAAATCATTAAATATTGTAGATTATAAAGAAAAGTTTAGTAGGTCTCATGTGAATAAGCAGATGCTCGAGTCTAGCCAGTAAAGCCATCTAGTCAAATTTAAAGAAGATTTTGTTAACTGTTCTAGATTATATAAAAGCAGGGGCCAAACTCTCACAGTCTAGAGTTTTTGGGTTTTTCATTTAATTTTTCATTGAGAATTTAATTTAATTTTTCATTTAATTTTCACTTATCTTCATCTCTTATCAGTCTCTGGCTTCACACGCCAAATAATTCACTCATCTTCATCTCTTATCTCTGTCTCTGGTCTCCGTCCTCACATGCAAATTGACTGTGTAAAATGCCGCAAATTGGCTGTGATAAAATGTCATAAAATGGTGCATTTTATGACAACAGTAGATGTTGACTCAGATCATGTAGTGACACACCTTTGCTAACTAAGCCAGCTAGTGCTAGCGTTAGGTGATAAGTTAGCATTTCCTATGCTAACAATACCTGCACCCGCCAGACTAGTAACCTGTGGGAAACCATAGACTGTTGTGGTGTTAACCCGTGCGTTAATGTAATGGCAGCTATTTAATCAAAGCCCAATAAAAAGGTAAATTTAACCAACATTAAGCTAACGACGTTTGTTTTGTGTTTCTGCCACATGTGACACTATAATGTTAACTTTCTACGTTGTCATTGGGTAGTTCTAAATACCTGCTGTATCTCATAAGTTAAGCAGGTGAAAAAAGTTGTATGTATCTCTCACATACTCAAATCATAAACAGCCATGTAGCTATGTAGTGCAGCTGTCAAATTATGCTGTTTGGGTAGGAATGTCATAAGTCAGTAAGTTGTCTACACTTTGCGAATAGATACTCAATAAACAAGTAGCACTTGCACAGATAGTAGGCTATAGTTTTTCTTGGATGTCTTTTTTAATTGACCCAAATATTGTGATTACTGGACAATCAAATATGCTCTCATAATCTCGAGTAGCATAGTGGTTATGTTATTGTGATGTTATGTGTTCATTTTGGTGTGTTACTTTTGATGTGTTGTCATATTGAGTGTTTGATATAACTTTTGACTTAATACTTTGCTGGTCCCTTTATGTGTGGCTATAAGTAATCTCATATTGAAGTGTATGACACCACTTACATATTTATGCTATGATTTGTGTGTTGCTGTGCTCCAGGCTTGTGTTCTGCCATGCTGCGTGATTTCCCCTATGCTGGGAATGTTTGATTGCGGGATGCCAGGGTCTTTATCTCTGCTTTAATATGCTCTTACACGCTAATGGCTGCTTGTTGCCTGCCAAGTATTTCATAGTTTTACTATTTGTCTGTGCTTATGTGCTTTTGTCTGTTTTCTTTTAATGTTTGCTTAAAGCCATTAACCTACCAGGGAAAATCAGCCTGTATGGCTAAATCTGGCACATTTACACGATAGACCCAATTGCTCATGTTAATTAATATGCATTGTTCCTTATTAAATAAATAAACAAACAATTCTCAAATTTTCATTTCAGATTCATATTGCAGATGTGGTGCCTTGTTAGTGCAAATTGTTAATAAACCCATCATTCTGGAATGTAAAGTCTTAATGCACAACAATAAGCACTTTTTTTTTTCAAACAGATTTCCATTGCTGAAAGCAATGGTTGCTGAAGGTGAGGAGAAAGAACTGGACCCCTTTTAACAGGTAACGTCTGTTTAGTACGCACTTTGAGGAGGATCAGTTTCTCACAGACAAGAAGGTAGACAGATACATTTTTAATGCATTAATTATGTAGTACATTTTTTTAATGTACCAAGGCTTAGTGTCGAAAGTGGCTGAAATACAAAATCTAACATGGGGTACCTTTTCAGTAAATATCTGAATGTGTGGATGCGAACATTTAATGAAATCATCAGTCACCCTTTATAATGTCTGTGATCTTGATGCCACCCTTTTAACTTTTACCAACATTAACACAGTCTCATTACAACTGCAAAAATTTGGTTGTGTAATGATGCTCCTGTATAATGTGATTCCTTTTAAAAATATATAAATAGTTACAGGACTTGTAGTTGTGCCCACAGCCCTTTCTTAAAGTACATGGAAAACCCAAAACAGGAAGTCTTTCCAATATATTACTTTGGAATTAACCACTTGTGTTGATGCTCTTACACTGATGTCTTACACACTTACACACCTTGGTGTGTAAGTTATAAGTGTGTTCTCATGTACAATACACGATGTATCAAAGAACTTTTTTTCTGTAGGAGTTTGTTCATTTGATACTGTAAGTACACAATAGTCCTCAACTAAAGCAGATATTCATGTACCTATCCTGACAAACTGGTAAAATTTTGATCCACCATGTCTTAGATAAAGTTTTTGTCTTTAACTGCAATTCAAAAGATATCCAACTGTGAAAACGAAATGACCGATGCCAACAAAAGGACGACCTCATGTAGGGAGCGGCGTATTTGGTGCATGGACAACATCCTAAGTTCTCAAATGGGTTGTGACAATGATGCTAGAAAAAAACTTCCCATTCAGCTTCCTCTGATGAAAGGACAGACCAACTTCTTAGAAGTTTGTTTATTATTCTCTTTCCTTAGTATTCACATGTTCAATTTCTTGACTTTGACTTAAATTCTGCTGTTGTTAGATAGGTGAATGTAGTAATTTTTTTTAAAAACAGAATTGTAAAAATATTAAACTGTAATTAAATGATGGACCAACTCTAGCACAATGAACACATCACAGCTGAAAGTATTTCCCAATTTGACATCAAAAGGGTCTTCGATAAGAAACACCTGCAATGGGCCAACCAGAAATGCCCCCTGTAATAGATGTGTACTGCTTTTACCATTTTAGAAGTATGTTTTAGGCATAAAAAACAAGTTTGTATTGAAGATTTGACAGATTTCAAAGCAGTTAGGTTATGTAATTGATATTACGTCCTTGTATGTTTTTCATTTAATGGAGACTTCCAAAATGTGAGTGTAGTACAGCTCTTGTACATTAGTTTTATTCATAACTACAGTTATTGTAATTGAAAATGTGTTTGTAACTGTGATCATACTTTTGTTATATTGAATTTTAAATAAACCTACCATGATTAAATAAACCTGCCATGATTAAATGTTACTAAATGAATTTTCCATTTACGACAGAACACTTGCCTCATATAAATATATACATATATATATAAATATATATATATATATATATATATATATATATACACACACACACACACACACACACACACACACACACACACACACACACACACACACACACACACACACATATACATATATATGTATATACATATACATACACACACACATGTGTTGAGGGTTCTGCGCAGTATCTTAGCTGTTCCTAGGACTGCGCTCTTCTGGACAGAGACCTCAGATGTTGTACCCGGACCCTGCTGGAGCCATTCTCCCAGTTTGTGGGTCAGAGCCCCCAGTGCTCCAATTACCACTGTTGCCTTTACTCCCCACATCTTTTCTAGCTCCTCTTTCAGCCCTTGGTATGTAGCTTGGGATCGCTACGTCTATCACTACTGCCTTCTTCTGTTGTTTGTCGATCAACACGATGTCCGGTTGGTTAGCCATCACCAGTTTGTCAGTCTGGATCGGGAAGTCCCACAGTATCTTGGCTTGGTCATTCTCAACCACCTTAGGAGGTGTCTTGCATTGTGATCTTGGGACCTCCAACCCATACTCAGTGCGGATGTTCCTGTAAACTATGCCAGCCACTTGGTTATGGCGTTCCATGTATGCTGTTCCTGCCTGCATCTTAAACCCTGCTACTATGTGCAGAACTATCTGAGGAGCATCTTTGCACAGCCTGCACCTGGGGTCCTGTCTGGTGTGGTAGATCCCTGCCTCTATTGATCTTGTACTGAGTGCCTGTTCTTGTGCTCCCATGATTAGTGCTTCTGTGCTGTCCTTCAGTCCAGCCTTTTCCAGCCACTGGAAGGATTTCCACTTCTTCTATCTGTTGGTGGTACATGCCGCGTAGGGGCTTGTCCCTCAATGATGGTTCCTCCTCCTCCTCTGCATCATCGGTTTTCTGCTGCCTGAGGTATTCACTTAGCAGTTCATCTTTGGGGGCCATCTTCCTGATGTATTCCTGGATGTTGGTTGTTTCGTCCTTGACAGTGGCTCTGTTATACCAGCGGGGTATCTGATGACTGGCAGGGCGTACGTGTTGATGGCCCATATCTTGTTCATCCCATTCAGCCGACTTTTCAGGACCTGCCTTACTCTGCGTAGGTATTTGGCTGTGCCTGATTTCCTTGCGGCCTCCTCAAGGTTCCCATTTGCCTGCAGGATCCCAAAGTATTTGTAGCTGTCTTGAACATCTGCAATGCTGCCTTCTGGTAGTTCAACCCCCTCTGTTCTGATCATTTTCCCTCTCTTCAATACCGTCAGACCACACTTATCTAGTCCGGATGACATTCCGATGTCGTTGCTGTAGATCCTGGTGAGGTGGATCAGTGAGTCAATGTCTCGCTCATTCCTGGCATACAGCTTGATGTCATCCATGTAGAGGAGGTGACTGATGGTTGTTCCACTTCGGAACCGGTACCTGTAGCCACTTTTTGAGATGATCTGGCTGAGGGGGTTCAGGCCCATGCAGAACAGCAGCGGGGATAGTGCATCACCTTGGTATATGCCGCACTTTTTTGTAACTTGTGCAATTGACTTTGAGTTGGCCTCCAGAGTTGTTTTCCACAGCCCCATTGAGTTCTTGATGAAGCCTCTTAGTAACCTGTTGATGTTTTACAGTTCCAAGCATTCCAGTATCCATGTGTGTGGCACTGATACATAGGTCTTCTTTTAGTTAATCCAGGCGGTGCACAGGTTGGTCTGCCTGGTCTTGCAGTCTTGGGTGACTGCTCTATCGACCAGTAGCTGGTGCTTAGCACCCCTGGTATTACCACCAATTCCTTTCTGGGCCCAGCTCATGCATTGGGCCATGTGCCTATTCATCTTAGCCACTATGAAGCCTGACAGGAGCTTCCATGTTGTATAGAGGCAGGTTATTGGCCGGTAGTTGGATGGGCTCATGCCCTTCTGGGAATGTTATAATGTAACACACACTCAGATAATGTTTAACTGTACCTCATTTATTTTACTGGGAGAATACACATTAATCAATAACAATTTTCTGTGGTGTAACATTAACTTAAATTAGCTGATTTCCATCTGTTAGCTCATGAACGAACAGCACATCGAGACACAGTTAACTGTAATATAATTTTTGTTCCATTATGGTCTATGAATTGTAACCTACAGGAAACTTCATTATAGTTATAGTATATAGTTAGATAACATGTATTAATGACTACGACAACCTGCTGTCAATGTTTCTCACTAAATTAGGTAACGTAACCTTAGATTTGCAGCTACAATAACATTACAAGGTTATCCCTATTATATGTCATATTTGTCAAATGTGGACAAGTATTCAATTAGCTACCAAGATTACTTTAAAACTTAGCTATAAAGTTTATATCAAATTATGGAAGCTAACATTGTTTGCAGTGACTTTGTATAGAATAGCCAGGAGCCTGGTGCAGTCACGTTGCCAGTATAAGTAGTCGTGCATAGTGTCCTCAGGCTCTCAATAACATCACCCCTCACTCCTCGCCAGCTCCACCCTCTCTTCCAAATATGGTCACTTGTGGCTTGAAGAAACCAAGATGGCAATGGCAGAAAACCGTAGTCCACAAACCAGTGGGTAAGGGAACAGTGGGTTGTCACTTGGTCTGTTAGAACTATCTGTAATATAGCTGGAGTCCTATGTTCCCAGGGTCCTTTGTTCCCCGGTTCTACACATGTGATCTCCCAGGGTCCTATGTTCCAGGGTTCCAGGGTATTACCCTGCTCTATATAGCATGTAATGGGAACCTGAAAATTTTTTTCCCAGCTCTGCATTCGCTTAAGATGACATGGGCTATTATGGGATCTTCTCAAAGGGGTTTTTTGTTCCCCAGCACTGTCATATGGCTCACAACATAATAGGGCTACACTTGAGGGAATGTATCAGTTTATTAGGGTTAGGGTTAGGGATTAGGGATTAGGGTTAATGTTCCAGTAAAAAAAAAGAAAGATAATAATTATGAAATATTTTAATTTGAAACAGGTCAAATTTGACCTGAACACAATAGGAGGGTTAATGTGTGTTGACACAATATTGAACTGCAGAACCCTGGGAACATAGGTACGCTCCCATATAGCTGACCTTATTCAGCCCCTCTGACTATTATCTCACCAACAACACAACATTTATTCAGTTAACAGAATAAACCTTCATAGCACAAAATCCGACAAATAAAATCAAAATGTCCAATTAAACATAAAACGATTCTATAAAATGTCATGTTTATCCAACTTCCCAAACCAATCAGCTCTGAGATTTAATGAGACCCAGGCGTTTCCCATCATGCCCTGAGGTTTTGCAGTTTGTGGATAGCAACCAAAGAACTTACATTGATAAGAAGTGAAAGCTCTTTGGTTGTTCCATTGCAACATCAGTGCATAGCAACAGAGCTACGACTCCACCATTTTGGAGTGAAGGCGACTATCAAATCTATCAAACCCATCAAAGACCTTAATGACAAAGTTTGAACTGATTATAGTTCAAACTAATGTATTGTAAAACAGAACAATAGAGGCATTTCCCGAGAAAAGTGTTTGTGCTTGCTGTGCAAATTGCTGGTGACTGGTATGATTGTTGGACATTACAATCATAAGAAAATTAATTGACCTTGGAGTGAAATGGGTGTGAATGGGGGCTTTAACACACTTCAGCATTTAATTTTAATACATAATGGTCAACTGTACATGTAATCATAATGAGTCAGTGTTCAATAGTCACCATTTTTCTGTAAAATCTGAGTATAGTTTGTAGTGTATACAGGTACCAATTTATAAATACAATGAGAATGAATCAGCTCTGTGTGACTTATACATAAATCACAATAACTCATAGACTGTATTTCATCATAATAAGCTTATGTAAAGTTGGTAAAGTTTATCAGTATGTAACAATGAGCATTTTGAAATATCAGTCGAGTTTGAACTGTACTGAAAAATAAATACAGAAGGCCTTCCTATATGTTTTAAGACTATCATGCCAGGCTAAGCGGGATTCTTCCAGTTTGGTAGAACGCCATGTCCTTTCAAGTTTTCGCGTAGTTTGCTTTAATATTCGATAGTTAAACCATGGAGCTAACCTCTTTTGTTTTATTATCTTCTTTTTTAGAGGGCCAAGAGTCCAGTGTCATTCTCATTGAGCCTGCAACACTATCAACAAGATGGTCAATTTGGGAGGGACTAAAGTTAGCATACAAGTTCCCTGTTATAGTGTGATATGGCAGTGAATTAAGTGCTGATGGAATCACTTCCTTAAATTTAGCTACAGCACTATCAGATAAACATCTAGCAAACACATTTTTGCCTAATGGTGTGTAGTCCAGCAATAGGAATTCAAAAGTTACCAAACGATGGTCCGATAAAAGAGGATTCTGTGGAAAGACTATTCAATTTTCAATTTCAATGCCATAAGTCAGAACAAGGTCAAGGGTGTGGTTAAAACAGTGATTGGGTCTATTTACACTTTGAGCAAAGCCAATGGAGTCTAATAATGAGATAAACACAGTGATAAGGCTATTATTATCAACATCCACATGAATATTGAAATCACCTACTACAATTACTTTATCTGTACTGATAAAAGAGGATGGCCCTGGAGCGCTGTACACTAAAACAAATATAATAGGCTTTAAAGTTTTCCAGGTTGGATGTGTAAGACTCAGAACCAGGCTATCGAATGAGTTGTATTTGAGTTTAAGTTTAGGGTTGATTATTATGCTTGAGTTGGAAATGGCTGCAACTCCACCTCCTCGGCCAATGCCTCGAGGAATGCCAGTATTAGTATGACTGGGGGGAGTGGATTCATTTAGACTAACGTATTCATCATGACACAGCCAGGTTTCAATAAGACAAAATATATCAATATGATGATCTGATACTAGATTATTTACTAATATGGCTTTGGATTGGAGCAATATAATGTTTAAGAGTCCGCATTTAATTCTCTTATTTTGTTGTACTTCTGCAGTGGTGGTCTTAATTTAGTTTGTGGTTTTTGTGGACAACTCCTTTTATGTTTATTTTTGAGTTTATTAATTTAGGTGGTCAGGGGGCAGACAAGATCTCTATGGCATTCTGGGTAGGATACTGCTGTAATGGAAGCATAAAGAAGCGTGTATGCCTGAAATTCTGCCTCCTTGTCTCAGCTCTAGGTTGTCATGGTTTTGGTCTACTAATAAACTCAGTCAGATTTCTAGATATGAGAGCTGCTCCATCCAAAGTGGGATGTATACCGTCTCTCTTAATCAGACCAGGTCTTCCCCAGAAAGTCTGCCAATTATCTACAAAGCCCACGTCATTTGCTGGACACCACCTCAACAACCAGCAGTTGAATGATGACATGTGGCTACACATGCCATCACTGGTCAGATTAGGCAGGGGCCCAGAGAAAACCACAGAGTCCAACATTGTCTTTGCATATGTACACTCTGACTCAACATTAATTTTTATGATGTCCGATTGGCATAATCAGGTGTCGTTACCGCCGACATGAATAACAGTCTTACTGTACTTACATTTGTCCTTACCCAGCAGTTTTAAATAGGATCCTACGTCGCCCTCTCTGGCCCCGGAAATACATTTGACTATGGTCGCTGGTTTCATTAACTTCACATTTCTCAAAATAGAGCTGCCAATAACCACAGTTGGTTTCTCAGCGGGTGTGTCACTGAGTGGGTGTCACCGAGTATCTGTTTGAAACATGAACTGGTTGGTGGTTAACCATGGGCTTCTGCTTAGGGCTGTGCTTCTTTTTACAGACAGTCACGCAGCTGCCCCATCTTCCTGGTTGCTCGAGAGCAGCTGGGGGAGAGTAGGAGCTACGCTGGGTCGGCTCACATCGGCTACTGGGGGCTGGCTAACTACCGCAACTAACGATTTGGTTTCCATGGTGCGGAGCTGTGCTTCCAATTCACTGAATCTCGCCTCCATTGCTGCAAATAAACTACATTTATTACATGCACCATTATCGCTAAAGGAGGCAGAGTTGTAACCAAACATAAGACACACGAGCAAGAGAGAGCAGGAGAATGAGAGGGAGCGAGAGAAACCATCGCTTACTGCAAAGTTAAAGTATCTGGCCGATCTGAATAGCGTGTAAACAACTGTGAAGTATCACGGAAATTGCTAAAAGAAGGGGAAAGGTAAGATTGCTTAAGCAGAACTAATGTAGGTTTAAACGTACAGTGGGTAATTTGCCGCTGTAGTGAACAAAATAGCAAAATTAATTGGGTAGAGGAAAAGCAGCAAAACTCGCTACCAGTCACACAAACGCTGGCAACCGGAAATGACACAATACCCTTACCTCAGCACGTTCGGATGTCCCCAGTATACCCTGCCTGGCGAGGACCTGATGAAGCGTGCTTGCATCTGCTGAGTTCATCGTGGCAAGAGCATTCTGTTACGAGAGACTAGGGAACCCAAATGCAAGACACATCAACACAGAGTCTCCAAGAACAAGGAAGTTTATTCAAAGATTGATTGAGGAGTGAGGCTTTGGGCTGGGGAGGTGAGGGGAGGTGACTGTGAGCAGGAGACCTGCAGGGAGGTGGGCTGGGAAGGGCAGAGGCTGTGACGACCAGGGAGAGGGTACAGTGGATGCAGGGATCTGGGGTGACAGTGGTTCAGGGGGTTGCCAGTGGAGGTAGCGGGCACAGTCTTTAAGGGGTAGCGGGTTGAAGGGTGAAGGGGTTGGCCGAGTCTGGAGATGGCGTGGGGGAGGCCGGCAAATTTGGGGTCCCAAATTGACCAAGGACAATTCAACATGCAGACTGGAGGTGCAAGGGATCAAACCACTGACCGTTCAGCTAGTGGCCAACCCACGCTACCTCCTGAGCCACATGCACCCCACTGATAAGAAAAATGCTCTGGCAAAGAGTGGCTGTAGATATATGCAACAGACTTGATGAGTGGATGAGAGGCAGGTGTGTAGGCTGATTGAAGGCAGGTGGCCTAAAGAGAGGGAGAGGAAGATGGAAGAGTTCCACACCCCAAACATAGACACATATGCACACACAGAACTGACTGGGGAAACAAAACAGAAAACAGGGGGATGTGGGGGAAACACAGGAACCATCATCATTTGGTTTTCTCTTTGGTCCTACAGAGATGCCATTTGGAAGTCTGCCAAAAGCCATCCCTTCATATGGGAAAGAATGAATGAAAAATATAAATGATGAGGTGGCTGGCTATCAGTGACTAGATAACTGACGACTGAAGAAGCAGCGAAAGCCCACCGCTTTTGGGGCCTGAAAGTTGCCCACAAGCATCCTTGCGCCATCACCTTTCATACTCAGACAGAAATGTGTATGAAAGTGTGTGCTAGATAATATACATCAAACAAATAAACATAAACTAATACTCACTTTGTCGTAATAACATAATAAAATAATGAATGCACATTACTTATCACTCTTTTTTTTTAAAAAACAGCTCTTAGAAAGACTGCATGCTCTTACTTTGAAACGCTGAAATGACAATGTCAGCAGGTGATCATGTGCTCTCCGAAAATGGCCAACTGATACAGGTGAATTTTTGTTTGACAGGTGGATAGTTTGTCTCAAAACTGTGTGTGTAAGATACAAATCACACAACCACAGCCACAAGTATAGAACTGAGATCCATAAATACGTTTCTGATTCACAAATAAAAACTGGATTCACAAATGCCTGTTCGAAATTTTAAATGTTAGGAAGATATTCTCAAATGATTGAATATCTATTTGTAAATTAATAGAATGTATTCACATATATTTTTTTAAATTGTGGAATTTGTGTATTTGCAGATCCATTTTATATTTGCAAGATGTTTTTGTTAATTGTTCATTTACAAATATTTTATGTATTTGTGGAAAAAGTGTTCACACAAATTATATTGAGAAAAATCTATGCCCATATTATGAATGTGAAATGGGAATGTATCTAAAACCTCATATGTCATGTAACCAGGTTTAGTCTCCTAGTTCCTTAGTACTGATCCTCATTATCATGATTGATACTGCGTCATGGAGAGACTTGAAACTATATAATTTTCTCCCTCTCATCTTACATTTGTTAATTTTGTGTGCTCCACTAAGAACCATTTGGACGATATATCTTCTATATTATTAAGACTGTGCGACTGACTGACCAACATTCCAAAAGACTGCATAATTTTAGAGAGTATGTTGGACTTCTTTACACCTTATAATTTACTTTTATACTGTTTTTAACCAAGGAAATCAGACACAGTCGAAAAGGGCATTTTATTTGTCAAGTTATGAATTGCCGAATATATATATATATATAATATAATATATATAATATTGCCGAAAGGAAGCATATATAACGTGAATAGAACTGGTCCAAGCACAGAACCTTATGGAACTCCCTGACTAACTTTTGAGTATATGGAAGATTTATCAATAACGTGCACACACTGAAATCGATCTGATAGATAGGACCTAAAGAGTGATTCCTTTAAAGCCGATTAAATGTTCCAGTCTCTGTAATAGGATATGATGGTCAATGGTATCAAATTCAGCACTAAGGTCTAACAAGACAAGTACCTTGACAAGTTCTTTGTCTGATGCAGTTAGAAGGTCATTTGTAACTTTCACCAGTGCTGTCTCTGTGCTATGATGCACTCTAAATCCTGACTTAAAATCCTCAAATAAACTATTATTATGTAAATAGTCACACAACTGGTTGGCGATAGCTTTTTCAAGGATCTTAGAGAGAAAGGGAAGGTTAGATATGGGTCTATAGTTGGCTAAGACATATCGATCAAGAGTATGTTTTTTAAGAAGAGGTTTAATTACAGCTTTTTTAAAGGACTGCGGTACATAGCCTGCTAATAAAGACATATTGATTATATGTAGTAAAGAGGTTCTAACTAAGGGTAAAACTTCCTTAAGCAGCCTAGTTGGGATGTCTAAGAGACAAGTTGATGGTTTAGATGAAGACATTATTGAAGTAAGTTGGCAAAGGTCGATGGGAGAGAAACTGTATACATCAGGTTGCACAGCTGTTTCTAAGGTGCCTGTGTTTGAAGATAGGTCAGTGCCAGTTGAGGGCAGGAGGTGGTGAATTTTGTCTCAAATAATTAGAATTTTATCATTAAAGAAGCTCATGAAATCGTAACTTCAGAGAGCTATAGCAATACATGTATCAATAGAGCTATGACTGTCAGCCTGGCTACAGTGCTTAAAAGAAACTGAGGGTTGTTTTTATTTTCCTCTATTAGAGATGAGTAATAGACTGCTCTGGCACTACAGAGGGCCTTCCTACATGTTTTAGGACTATCATGACAGGCTAAGTGGGATTCTTCCATTTTGTTAGAACATATCCTTTCAAGTTTTCGCGTAGTTTGCTTTAATATACGAGTTTGGAAGTTAAACCATGGAGCTAACCTCCTTTGTTTTATTGTCTTCTTTTTCAGTGGGGCAATAGAATTGAGTGTCATTCTCATTGAGCCTGCAGCACTATCAACAAGATGGTCAATTTGGGGGACTACAGTTAGCATAGGAGTCCTCTGTTATATTGTAACATGGCGGTAAATTAAGTGCTGATGGAATCAGTCCCTTAAATTTAGCTATAGCACTATCAGATAGAAATCTAGAAAAGACATTTTTGCCTAATAGTGTGTAGTCCAGTAACAGGAATTCAAAAGTTATTAAATAATGGTCCAATAAAAGAGGATTCTGTGGTAAGATTATTAAATGTTCAATTTCAATGCCATAAGTCAGAACAAGGTCAAGGGTGTGGTTAAAACAGTGAGTGGGTTTATTTACACCCTGAGCGAAGCCAATGGAGTCAAACATTATGATAAACGTAGTTCTAACGCAATCATTATCAGCATCCATATGAATATTGAAATCACCTACTATAATTACTTCTTTCTGTACTAAGGACTAAACTTGATAAAAACTCTGAGAATTCAGATAAAAATTCAGAGTATGGGCCAGGAGCGCGGTACACTATAACAAATAGAATAGGCTTTAAAGTTTCCATGATGGATGTGTAAGACTAAGAACCAGGCTTTCGAATGAGTTATAATTGAGTTTAGGTTTAAGGTTGATTAACAGGCTTCAGTTGAAAATGGCTGCAACTCTACCTCCTTGGCCGCTGCCTCGAGGAATGTGGGTATTAGTATGACTGGGGGAATACACTATTGTGTATTCAAAAATGCATTGGCCAATTGCTTGTATTTAGGAGGATTAAATGCTGCCGTACAATGACAATGCAAGACAGGCCTCATAGCAGACATGAATGATTAACATGGTGTTGATGTTTTAGCAACGTGTTCAATGTTTGACATGGTCAAAGTATGTAACATATCAAAATATGGCAATGTCCAGCAGTACATACAGTCAATGACTGGTTGTAAAAACTGAACTGCCTACAAGGCCCTTTCATCAGGAATAGTTAGCAGTTTGCATAACAATTCGCAACCCATCAAATTGTTTGGGCTTTCTAAGATATTAGGACTTTCACTGCTACAGTAGATTTTTACATTGGCTCTGCAATAGGAATGCCTGAGGCTCTTAATGTAGTCAAAAATTATAAGTTGGTGCAAACACTTGCTCATTAGCTTTAACTGTTGACATAGTAGCTCCACTATCTATCCGAATATCAACAGTACTATTAAACTTAACTGGCACAACTGGATCTTGAGAGGGACTTTTTGAAAGCCGAATCGCGCTTGTTGCCCCTTTTGAGGCTTGTTCTCAATGTTTATGTTACATCAACTGTTTAGGACTAACAAAAGCTATGCTTTGGCAGAAAACCCATTATGTAAACCCATTATTTTATCTTTGCATGTTTCTGTTTGCATTTATGTCCATTCCTTGATTATACAATGCACATTACCTTTTACTTTTGGCACATTTTTCTATTCACTTACTGTATATTTATTATTATTTCTCTTCTATTGTAGTTTTTATACTTTTTACTTATTTACTTCCTCTTTCCTACCTGAGTGTTGGCAGCTGTAACACAGCAATATCCCTGCGGGGATTTTTCCGATTCTGACACCGCTTATTTATTGTCGATGTCCAATCAGCAACAGACATTTTGTAGGCTGTGGCAAAGTGTGGTTTTACATTTTGTACGAACGTTTGAATAGATAACAGGTTGTTATCCTCCCACTTTCCCATGAGACCTGGTCAGAGGAGGACTGTGAGGGGGACTGCCTCTCTGCCTTTCTGCACACAGTAGCTGCTCTCCCTTCACTACTATGAATCTGAGCCAGAAGCTCATCTGTCTTTTTTTCTTTCGTTCTGGGCCTGACTCACCTTTACAATTAGTTAGTAGAGTGTTTTCGATATAGTGAAACCTTGTTATTTGTCAGTGGTGGAATGTAACTAAGTAGATTTATTTAAGTACTGCACTTAAGTACAGTTTTGAGATACTTGTACTTTACTTGAGTATTTCCATTTTTTGCTACTTTAGACTTTATTCCACTACATTTATTTGACGGCTTTAGTTGAGATGAAGATTTGACACAATGGTTAATATAACAAGCTTTTAAAATACAACAGTGCTTTCTGATTGATTCTTAACTGGCAGATGAGCAATACGCAATACTGTTAACAGCTAATCTGGACTGGGTTTGGCTTTGTGCCCTGCCCTCACATACATTATTCTTTATCATCACATACATAAAACACATTCTCTCATATATCTAAAATCCCAGGCAGGATTTCCTTTATTGGGTCAAAAAAAAAGAAACAAAAAGAAAAAAAGGGCTGAGCTCTGTCTCAGAGAACCTGTGATGACTTCAGCTATTCGCAGCTTGCATTCCTCAAAAGAACAAACACACACTCACTCACACATGAGCAAATGGCAACACATACACTTCTCTGCCTACTTACTATTCTGCAGGCATTCGTGGTGAAAAAACATTGCTTTTTATTGTGAGTTACTGTGATTTAACCAGTGGTTGATTGATCTTTGTTTTGAATTATTACTTTTAGCATCTTTTGCCGAATTATTCACAAATTCACCTCTAATTTCTGATGTGGGCTGATTATTACCAATATTTGGATTCACATTCAAACATTAAAAATAAAAACACATATCAGTAAACACTGTTCCAGCATCAAGAGGTCTCCTTTCTCTTCTGCTGTTTTACCACTACATCAGTGTTAGCAATTTGAGACTTTTAAGACAAAAACTCAGCAAAGCAAAGTATTTTTGCTTTGAGTGTACACTCAGCAAGCAGTACAATTAGCTAAATTGCAGAAAATGTAGTTTTTTTTATGATCCTGTCAAACACATACATGGGAAGGCAAAAGTAAAGAAAAGTTTTAAATTTGCATTTACCAGTCTTGTTTTAATTAGGAATCCTGTTTGTGATGCACAATTGTGATGTAAATCTTGTGAGCTGCTGGAAGGAGGTTCAGGAGACCAAGAATGGCTTAAGCAGAACCATTCATTGAGAGATGAGGAATTCAAGTTGACACTGTGTAATGACACCCAATTCTGAAAGATGCTCTCTGAAAAGGGAGGATTCAAACCCATGTAGCCTCACATTGCACTGACTCTATCATGTTGTAGATCCAAGTTACATCTGCTCCGCTTAGAGAAGCTATGACCTTATCCACCAGAGGCTCTGGCTATCATGTCTCTACTACCTCAAGTGTATGGTCTGTACTACAACAAGCCAAACCTTCTAGAGCTGAGTGTAAACTTCAAATACATTTCTTTTGTGTGTGAATGTTCTAACAAAAAGATGTTAAAACGTATATATCTTTTAAGCTTCACAGAAAATTTGCGTAATCTTATCATTATTGTTATTATTATTACTCTTATTAACTTTTTTTATCCATTAATCCCGACGTATTTACACAAACTATATACTCAAGATGTTAACTTGATGCATTGTGCGGCGATCGCCGGTGATTGATCCTACGCAGGCCTTTTTTTTCTCTTCTCCCAGGCTTCCCCCAGATAACTGGCTAATTTATATGTTTCATGTGTGAACAGCAAACTTAGTCATTGTGCATCATCCATATATACAAAATTAATATCTTTTTTAGCTTACAGAGCATTGTGCAGTTCACAATAAAAATTTTAAATTTTCATTATTAAAAAAAGCCTCACCTCAGAGTTGCAGAACAATGTGCATGCCTTATTAGACCAAGAACCTTAAATTTGTTTAGCCCTGATAATATTGTCTCGACTACGTACTTTTTTCCATATCAAGTAACTGATGCCATAACTGAGCAATGCATATCTCCCGACGAGCCTCACGATTCCCATCCCTTGTCCCCCACTGTAGTCAACTTTGGTGCATATTTATGCACACCAAGAAAGTATCATACAGCACTGTTTTGCATTGATTCACACAGATATTTCTAAGGCCTCTAACCCCGGCAGTATAATCAAGCACAGGGCACACAAGTTTGAAACAATTTAGAGTATTGCGTATGTTCTAACAGTGCATGTTGAATATAAGATTTATTCATGCACCTGCGTTTCAAATGGTTTATTAACCATACAATCTGATTAATGTGGAAGCCCATTTCCAACCTGAAAGAAAAACTTCAACTTACAACTCGAAGTTTTAGTGATTTAGAATTATAAGATAATACGTCGGAGCTGTCAAAAGAGTGCGGTAATAGGTCAAACTTTTTACCATGTCGTAATTTTGACTTAAAATGGGTGTTTAACATGCATGATTTTTTTTCCTTTTCCTGGCAGGAACGGTCTATCATCTTTTTCGCTCTTTAATACACAGCCTGTTGGTAGTTAACGTTGTGTTAGCCCGTGAAGGCTGTTGATTCTAGCGTAAATCTAAAAAACTTTACAGCAGTACTGCGAATGATCGGCCTCGGCCTCGGCCAATCCCATGATCCAAGGTTGATGCGTGTTGACGTATAATTTCAGCGCCATTTTGAGACGTTTTAGGTAGCGCTTCAGCTAACTGCTTAACACACTCGTGTCCCGACTAGGTTAATCTTGATCTTGTTAAAAATAAGTAAGTGTAAAATTATTTGTGTATGGGATGGCGAGATGACTTCAGCTATCTTCTCAGCAATAAATACTCTCACGAAACCTCTTGACGGTAAGTGAATAGCTTGATAGATCGAGGATAACGGAGGAAACTAAGATAAAAGTTATCAATAAATTTGCCGATTCTGACATAAATAATGAACAAGTATAGAATGGTATGGATGGCTGTTTGTAGAATTTACGTTTTGGCTGATATAACCTAACCTTTAATGATAAAAACTACACCAAAACTCCTATACACGATTAGCTCCCATTAACGTTATGCACTGTAATTAACCGATGGCAAAGAGCCATTTAAAGTGTTTCACACTTAACACATTGTCCCCACAAATGTGACAGTTATACTGTACATACAGTATGATACTGCTTGTCAGCAGCACTAAAAGACAGGCTACATTCAATCAACAGTACTGTACAGAATAAGTCATACACAACCCACTATGCGATGTTCTTTGGGTCATTGTCTGTAGAGGCATCTGTGCATGATGCTCAGCCCACACACCAAGAGGCTCTCCTGGCAGTGCTGCAGGGCAACAGAGCCCTTCTCCTTGAGCAGCTTCAGAGTGAGAGGAGCTTTGAGGAGGTGAGGAGGCTGAGGGAGGAGGTGATGGCAGCAGCAAAATGGTTCTCCAGCAATACAGAAGATGCCACATGGGGCTTTGTCCAGGAGTGTCTCCTATTGCTCCTCACCTTAGCCCGACACCTTTCTATTGAACTTGAACTTTTCAAGCAGGCCTGTGCTCCCTCTGCAGCTAAACAACACACTCCCGAAATGGCTCCACCTTTACCTCCTGATATTCTTAGTGTAACCCAGCAGAAGACGCTTGGAGCTGCTCTTCAGTTTGTGGTCTCTCTGGGACTCTGCCCCTATTTGGCTCCTGGAGTGGGTGTGCCACTGGGTTGCAGGTCAGCTTTTGGAGCCATGGTGGAAAAACTTGTCCGTGGTGGAGGGGTGTCAGCAGTGGGACACCGCCTTCTTACCACCACAAATGTCCTATTGCAGTTGGCAGAGCTGTCATCTTTTGCCACATTGGTGTTCACACATCATCTGGGGGATGTGATGGCAGCACTGTGCCAACTTGGCTACCAGCTGTCCCGGACAGAGAGAAGGGGCACTGAGGAGGAGAAGGTAACACATCAGGATATGGGTTTTTATTCCTCTTTTGGAAGGATAACCTTAAAAGAGTAATGCGTTTGACGCATTCAGTCAAGAGAAATAAAAAGCACCTGTTTTCTTTTCTTCTTTCTTGCAATTTTTTTAAATGCAGGAGCTCAGTGCTGAGGATTGTCAAACTTGCAAAAAAGCCCTCAAAAGCCTTCTAGGAAAAGTCTACCAGCCAGTTGTTATCAAGGAGCTACTGATCCTCCAAGGTGGACCCAAACTGGTATGCATGTACACGTGTGGTGGTGGACTATGGCAGGGACCGAGGGGGGGGGGGGCAACAAGATGTAAGCACAACAGTGCACTAACTTTATCAGAGTTTTTTGGCTGACAAAAGCTGTCTGCTGCTGGAAATAACATTAATGATGAGAGCAATTAGACTGAATGATTGTTTTTTGTGTTTTTGTCACTATATATAAACCTATTGATTAGTGTTGCATTAAGCAAAGAAAATAAAAATTGAAATGGTGCCAGAGTTTTCATAGTTTTCAAATAATTTCATTAAAGACACAATACTGTGTGCCTTGCCTTGGATTTGCCTCATAAAATGATTTAAAAGCTAAATTTCAGTTTAAAGCAAAAGGCAAGAGATGGCAGCATTCTGTTATTAAAGGTATACTGCAGAGTTTTCTTGTAAATGAACAAGTTATGTTTACATGCAGTGTTCTCAGTAAATAACATTGTGTGTATCCATGAAGTCTGGCAAAAGTGTTGAAACATTTGCAAAGCATTTTGAAACATGAATTGTTTACCTCATGTTTACCTATTAGTGGTCTTCTACCCTGCTTTTTGGTGCATTGCTGTGTTTATTGGTGCATTACTGCAATCTGTAAATCAGTACAATAATATTAAACCGTTTGTAGAAATGTGTATTGCATAATGCATACAAATGGATCATCATGTGTGTACACAAGAACAAACTTAACCGGGCCCACTCATAAAAACATTGCTCCATAGCGCCACTAGTCATCAAAAACAGCACAGTTTACCTATCAGTTAGCATTGCCCATTGCCTCAATTGCCGTTACCTGCATGAGCCGTTACTCAACCTCTGCAGACAGCTGGATTGATTCAGACAGAAACGTGTTTCATCAGACAAGTGAAAAACACAGCTGAAACACTTTCTGTGTTGACACACCATAAGCCTACATGTTTGTTTATCACATAATACCAAGACGTTGCCTACTTTATATGAACCAACCATTTAGATTTCCCAATTTAGGTGTTCATAAGGTTCACAGGCCTGTGAGGCCTTGGTTTATATGTACTGTCCGTCCTTCCAGTGTGGTGCAGTGGGAAGCTTCAGTGGTTCAAGCAGAAGGGCAGCTTTGGGATCAGCACCAGGCTGGTTGAGGCGTCTGTGTGGTCAGCTACTGTCTGAGCGCCTGATGCAGCCTAACGGTGTCCAGGCTGTAGTCAGAGCGATCCTGGAGGGAGGAACAGGTGAGTAGAAGGGGAGGTAATGATGGTAAAATTAAGCAAGGAAAAGTAGTGAGGAGCACATTCTGAGTGAAACAAGTATAGACTTAAATATTCACTCAAATGTAATGCATGTTATCCATCCAATAATAAGAGCACAAAGCAATAGAGTAGCATTTGATTAGTTTTACTGATTTGTCTCCTTCACACTATGTTCGTCTCTATTATTATATCATTTGCTTAATATCTTGTATTTTACATTTTGAATCTTTTTATAGAATGGAACTTTTATTTGAGGTGTCCAAATACTTTTTCTTTCCACTAGGGGGCGAGTCAGACTGGAGGAAATGTGATGGTGTGGCCAGGATCCTGGTGGCCTGCCCTCAACAGTCTGCCTCAGCGGACAGCTACTATAGACAAGTCTGTCCTCAGGTCAGCTCAGTAGGACACATACACACACACACACACACACACACACACACACACACACACACACACACACACACACACACACACACACACACACACACACACACACACACACAGAAATATGTACTAAACTCAGTCCGTTTACATGCACTTAAGAATATTAGGTCTCTCTGAGAAATCAGGTTACACAGGTGCACTTTAGTCAACAGATTTCTTTATATACATAGAGTAGGTCAGTTATTTGATTTCTCCTCTACCCCCAACCTTATTCTGACTCACTTTAACTGTATTAATGATAGAATATCCTGCTTCCCTCCTTTTGCTTTTACTATGAGTGTCTGACAGTGCAGACTGACTGCGCAGTGAGAAGATAGACATGAGAAAAAACTGTTTTTCCTGACAGTGTGAATGCCTCAGAGTTTTACAAATACTATTAATGGAATTATTCTGAATACAAGGATGCAGTGCTATGTGCAAAAATCCTTCCTTTCATCCACTTGCTAGGCTGTCACAATGGTAGTTTACCTGTATAAAAAGCAGATTGGGTACGATATTTATGACCAAAAAAATTGGTGTTCTCCGAGAGAAATCTAGCTGGTGAAATTACATTTCTTTTATCACCCATCTAAGTTTTGAAAACCATGTTTATCATTTACATGGCATTTAAGAAACCAGCTAACTGAAGAAATTTGACTTTAACCCAATTACTTAAGTATGTGTAAATGCACTGATTGACCGCAGTTGAGACAAAAAAGAGCCTTTATCTCAATCACTCCGTTAATAGTGTAGCTTGGGTGGACCAAACTACATGCACAATATGTGATTGTTTTGTAGTTTTAGCTATAAGGATAATTCTGGTGTATTACAACTTGGATGTTATTGTGCTCGCATCAGGGAACATTGCCACATCACTAAAAAGAAGTCAGAATTATTTCAAAAGCATGTGCAGTCAGGTGATCAGACAGTTTTTAAAACAAAAGCTGTTTAGCTAAACTTATTTGAAAGAGAAACCATCCATTGTAAACATCCATCACAGTTTACAGACCCACTTGATGGTTCAGCTTTGACCTATTGTACTTAAATAGTTGTGTCCACACAGTTCTCCTATGCAGTGAGGAATTATTACTACATTTTAGATGTGCTCACTTTCAGTTTGACCTCCAGATAAATTGGTTTAGGTTATACGGATAAACCGTTTGCTTGTTTCCAATTTGTCTGAATGGCTGACTACTCATGTTATTTGCCTTGTCAGAATTTTTTGTAGTGCTGTCACGGTTTTCCCAAATCTCAGTTAGGTAAGTATGACATTACTGAAAGCAGTGGCCAAAACTACAAAAATAAATCCAAAGTTGTCATAAACTGGAATTATGTTTTAACATAAAATCTGTAGACCCCTGATTGTGTGAGTTGGACTACATAAGTATTTGTATATTGTTAATATGCACTTGTTGTTGTTTGTTGTATTTGTTGTTTTGTAGATCCTCGACCTTCTGCACTTCAAAGACAAGCTGACAGCCCACCAGTTTCAGAGTGTGGCCACCAGGGTGGCAGTCTCCATGGTGCAGGAGAAGCCCAGCTTTGCACATCAGTACCTGCTCACTCCTCTGCTTGAGCCTCTACACCGCTGTACCACTGCTTCCTGTCAGTAAAGTGGCCCTCTTATCCATATGTGTTAAATGTTAAATTCAAAGTAGTGTTCAGCAATGTTTTCCAGGTCCTCCTGGGGGATCCCAGGTGTTCCCAGGCCATATGAGATATATAATCTCTCCAGCGTGTTCTGGGTCTATCCTGGAGTCTCCAATCAACTGGATCTGCCCAGAAAACCTCTAGTAGAGGGGGCCCAGGAGGCATCTTGATCATATGCCCGAACCACTGAAAATGGCTCCTTTCGACGTGAAGGAGCAACAGCTTTACTCTGAGCTCTCTTTCAGGTGGCTGAGCTCCTCACCCTATCTGTAAGGGTGAGCCCAGCCACGTTATGGAGGAAACTTATTTGGGCCGCTTCTGTTCAAGATCTCATTCTTTCAGTCGATCCCTAAAGCTCATGACCATAGATGAGGGTTGGAACATAGAAGACTAGTAAATCAACAGTCTTCCAGCTCAGCTCCCTCTTCACCACATTGGTCTGGTACAACGATTGGTTTACTGCTGATGCTGAACCAACCTGCTTGTCAATGTCACGCTCCATTTTACACCACACTCAAGACATTAAGATAGTTATACGTCTTCACTTAAAGCAGCAATTTTCTCCCAACCGGAAAGGAGCAATCCGCCATTTTCTGGCAGAGTTAGTATTAGAAACACCTAAAAAAAAAAGTTATTTTTGGTTTCAGAGAGTACAGTAGCACACAGGGAATTGAAACAACACTTTCCAGCTTTGGGAGGATGATAGTTTAATTAAATCTTTAATGTTCTTTAATATACATGGAGAATGGTCTTTGCACTTCTTTGCAGTAATCCTACATATTTTAAGATGCAGTTTACTCAGGTAAATTAGCTAAACTCCATGGTGGATTTCAGATGTGGCCATTTTGTTTAAATGTTACTACTGACATTAAGTATATAGGCAAGTATTTCTTTTATTTACTACAGGGAGTAAATTACTTAAGAAAATAGTGTCAGTCCGCAAAAATATATCACATATTTCCACCTCAAAGCCTATTGAGCTTACATGCTATATACAAGGTGTGTTTATAAGAAATTTCTTTCAGGAGAACAGACAGTAATTGTTGTTCTGTTTATTCAGCTAGGTATCATCACCTCGTCACAAAAACAGCAGATAGATGATAAGTCATATCCCAGCAGGGCTGAACTTTGTGGTGCTTGTGTGTGTTTTCCAGATGAGAGTCATTCCCAAGCTGCTGTGGAGGAGTGGGAGCTCACACGTTGTGTGGAGGATGTGTACAAAGTGAGGACAAGTAAAGCCATCTACCAAACACTACAATGATGCACATTAAATTCATAGTAATGATCATAGCTCATGCCCTTGGTATGGTCTCAAGATGGACTACACAGTACTTAGTGTAGTTGTACAAGGCATATACGAAGAGAGTGCACTCACAATGTCTGTTTCCTTGACAATACCTTCTGTGTGGTCGGAGGACAATAATCATGAAAATCTTTGTGTAGTGACATATAGTGATACTTGCATAAATATGCTAGAATCCGCTCTGTTTTTTGCACTTCTTGGTACCATAAACAATAACAAAACTTAAGCTAAATTGTATACATAGAATTTTGATAATATGTAATTATTTTCTTGCTTTGAGGGTTTTTGTAAAATAGTGTTTGCATTAAAAAAACTAAATCAGAACTTCTTCTGAATAATAATGGTTGTATAAATGAAGATGTTAGTGATTATTAGGTTTTGGTGTAATATATGAAGTAACGCTGATGTTCCCTGATAACACTGTATATTTTTTTTACTGGCTCTGATCTTTATCATACCTCTTACATTGTTTTTGGTGTCATTGTCTTTTGCTCTTTTGTCTCTTGTTGCTATCAGATCTGGGTGGTTGGAAACAGCCCATCAGCTTCTCTACTCAAAGCCCTAGAAGAAGTTCTTCCTGTTATTTTCACACTCTTCTGTTTCACCAAGCAGAATGTCTCCCACCTACGGTAATCTTTTCTGTTATTAACTGGGATTTTCATTTATAAATAATGATACTCTGAGAAATAACCACTAAAATAGCCTTACCTTCACAAAGTAAATGTAGTAGACATTAACCAAGAACTGCACCAGTGTTTTTGTCCATTAACTGCAAACCATGTAGTTAATGGACTAACTACAATGTTTATTTTTAAATAATTTGTACACATACTTTTTTTTTTTTCAATTTTAGACAGTCACGAGTGTTAATTCATTTCAGTAGAGAGTGAAAATTAACTTTCTGGGACTTAAAACCGGGTTGAGATACAGTGCATTAAGAAAGTATTCAGGCCCCTTCACTTTTCTTTACCTTTTTGTTATATTGCAGATTCGATACCCCATAATGACAAAGCAATTTTTCATTAATTTCAGAAATTTTTGCAAATTTATTAAAAAGAAAAAACTGGAATATCACATTGACGTAAGTATTCCGAACCTTTGCTATGACGCTTGAAATTTAGCTCAGGTGCCTCCCATTTCTCTTGATCATATTTGAGATGTTTCTACACCTTGATTGGAGTCCAAGTGGGTAAATTCAATTGATTGGACATTATTTGGAAGGGCAGTCACCTGTCTATATAAGGTCTCACAGCTGACAATGCACATCAGAGCAACAACCAAGCCATGATGTTGAAGGAACTGCCTGCAGAGCTCAGAGACAGGATTGTGTTGAGGCACAGATCTGGGGAAGGCTACGAAAAAATTCTGCTGCATTAACAGTTCCCAAGAGCGCAGTGACCTCCATAATTCTAAAGTGGAAGAAGTTTGGAACAACCAGGGCCCTTCACAGAGCTGGCCGCCCAGCCAAACTTAGCATTTAGGGGAGAAGGGCCTTGGTAAGAGGTGACCAAGAACCCGATGGTCACTCCGGCTCAAGAGATCCTATGTGGAAAAGGGCGAAACTTTCAGAAGGACAAACATCACTGCAACACTAGTGATCTAGGCTTTATGGCAGGGTGGCCAGATGGAAGCCTCTCCTCAGTGAAAGACACACGAAAGCCCACTTGAACTTTTTAAAAAAAAAAAAAAAAGCACCTAAAGGACTCTGTCTGAGAGAAACAAGATTCTCTGGTCTGAGGAAACCAAAATTAAACTGTTTGGCCTCAATTCTAAATTTCATGTCTGGAAGAAACCAGGAACTGCTCATTACCTGCCCTGTACCATCGCAATAGTGAAGTTTGGTGGTGGCAGGATCATGCTTTGGGGTTGTCCACCGATGGTCCCTGTCCAACCTGACAGAGCTGGAGAAGATCGGCAAAGAAGGGCAGAAAATCCCCAGATCCAGGTTTGCAGAGCTAGTTGCTTAATACCCAAGAAGAATCAAGGCTGTAATTGCTGCCAAAGGTGCTTAAACAAAGTACTGAGTAAAGGGTCTGAATACTTATGCCAGTGTAATATTTCAGTTTTTCCTCTTCCATCAATTTACAAAAGAATCTAAAATTCTGTTTTTGCTTTGTCATTATGGGGTTTCGAGTGTAGATTAATGAGGGAAAAAAATTACTTTGAACGATTTTAGTATATGGATGCAACATAACAAAATGTGAAAAAAGTGAAGGGGTCTGAATACTTTGAATGCACTGTATGTAATTCACCAGAGTGAATGCTTCCGTCATCTTATTTTTGGACAAAGTGAAACAAAGACCAAGTTTTCAGGCAGTAAATTGCTGGTTAATTATGAGTACAAAACCTAACTCTTATCCATCTGAACCTTTATAGTGTTTTGGAAGTGGTTTGTCTATCCATGTGGGTACAACAAATAAACATCTATAGATGTTATACATCACAGTGCTCTAGGTCATTCTTTTATGAGAATGATGCAAGAATAAAATGTTCATATCAATTTCTGAAAATGCAATATGTATGCAATTTAACAAAATTTTTATGATTGTGTAATGATGAAGTTACATTTCCTGTATTTTAAGGATAAATCTGGATATTCTATATTTTCTTATTGTAAACAAATCCCATAAAAAGACAAAAAACAACAGGGAAATTGATCCTACTATCAAGAATTGTGTGTCTGTATCCAAAGCCTAATATGTCTTACTCTTCTGTGCTCAATTTGTTATCAAAACCTATTAAATCACATCGATGAGCGACATTGTTGCACTGGGTGACATGTTCTTTCATTACCATGAACACAGACTGTAGTTTATTTTTATTCAATTCCACACACACTGTTCTGTTGCCAGAAATAATCACCAGAGAACCAGTGTTGTATTAATCTGCCACAGGAAATAGTCCACAACAAATGATTTTCTCCTGAGTAACGTTTGATTAAAAACTATAGAGGCCACAGATTTTAGGAAATACCTGGGCCTTTTTTAAAGAGAAGAGTAAGAATTACAGTAGGAACCAATACATTTGGGGCTGAGTGCCACAGATTGGGTAGGGAATCTGAAAATATTGAGAGACGGACTAACAGGTTGATGGTTTTGGTTTGTTGCCAATAATTAGAATAAAGAATACCAGCCAGTCTTATCCTATAAGTAGTCCTTTAGATTTCAAAACAGTCCTAGTCTGAAATTGTATTACCACATGTCATGATGATAATGGAAAATTGAGTGAAAATAAATGAATAAATAAGAAAACACAAATATCATGAATGATCACCTATATTGAGCAAGTTTCAATTAGCAACCTGTTGATTTTTGTTGTGTACTAAAAACAAACAAAAGGCTGTGTGGCCGGAAACCATTTTAAAAATGAGTAAAGTATACATGATTCATAGTCAATCAGACCTAAACCTACTGAAAATGAGCTATGTGTGTGTCCTCTGTGTTCCACAGTGCTCCCTGCAAGGACATTTTGTTGTGGTACCTGAGCCACAGTGAGATGTCTGTAGCCCTGTCATCACTGAGGCAGCTTTCAGGCCTGCAGGAACAGAAGACAGAGACAGCACACTTCCACTTCACCCCAGGCAGTGATGGAGGAGCCAGATTCAAATCCAGGGATAACTTGAGGTGACTGACAAAGAACAGACATATTCTCACGAGTGATCTTTGTGAAAGAGCACTGTCTGGTGTGTGTTGTTAAGGATGCTCACAACAAAAACATGACAAATAATGCAGAGTAGGGCTGTTGCTTTGAGATGTCTTGGGCCAATCAGCAACAAGAAAAGAGGTCCATGTATTTCATTTCACCTCCATTCCATTTTATTGCTTTTTTCTTTTTTTTTAGGAATGATGATTGCCAGTAAGATTTCCCACAGTCTCCCTCACTTCTCTTTTCTTATCTCCCAGTGATGAGAACGATGCTCTGTATGAGAAGCTTTCAGGGGAGCAGTGGAGGCTGGAGTGTCTGATGCAGTTGCTAGCTGAACTCAAAGACAGTGATTTACCTGGAGACTTCTTACTGGACCTGCTGCAGGTCACTACTAAAACACACCTGCAAAACATAATTTAATCCAGTGTATTAAATTTTCCCATTTTGTTTAGTTTATGGCAGAGAAGTTTGTTAAACTCTGGTAATTTTGAGGTATTAGTGTGTGTAGATTGTATTCTATTGCACAGTGTTTCTGTTGTTTGTTCTGTCCACCTAATAGAGTAAGTAACCTCTGTCGACATTCTGTCATTTCCTTGCTTCTCCTGCAGGAACTTACCAGGTGGGCAGCTGAAGCAGATAAAGTGAAGAAAGATGAACAGGAGTTGGATGTGTCAACCATGACACTTCTGGAGGTGGAGGGGCAACTGCTCGGTCAAGCTGCGAGGCAAGGCCAGAGGCTCATTTTACTTCAGGTGCTGGCTGTGATGGTTGAGTCTCTGCAGCATACTGTACTGCTGAGAAAAACCACACAGGTGAGTAAAGTGATACACACCCCACATAAGGAACAGAGATGCTTTTTTGTTTTGTTTTGTTTTTGTTTTTTTGGTTTTCACAACTCTTAGCTAGCCACAGCTGTTTTCCCTTCAGATTAGAGTATTTTAGCAGCTCACAGTACAGGAGGATGTTAAGACCTTGCCAGGTTAGAGTCACAAAATCCTTGATTTTTGTCGCAATGTAGATGGTCCCAGATGGATTAGGAGGCACTAGTCCAGTTGGTATAATATTACTCTAAACATCTTTACATTTATCCCTTTAATACCAGCCTACTCTGATAGCCGCAGTTTAAAACAATAAATACAGAACCTAGATACATGCAACACATGGCCTGATTTACCCTAAAGGGGTAACACTTCCACTGCCACCGCTGCAATCAGCATGAACAACCTCTGTGTAAGTATGTTCATTACTAAATGCTCTGGGGCGTTTATTATACACTTAGACAAGGATTACTTCATTGTATCATATTTAGTGTAGCTGTAACCAGTACATTTAAGTATCCTATAGTGAATCTCTTGAATTAATAGGTAATACAGTAGAGACTCTCACATTAGTAGAGACTGTAAGGTGTGCCCCTCATTAACAAAAATTATAGCTTACATGGTCTTCTTCCAGCGATTATTAGCTTTGGGCCCTGTGAGAAACTAGAGACAGTAGCTGTCACTTATAACACAATATAAGCAAAAGAGCAAAAGTAGTGTAGCCTTTGGGATCTCATAGTAATAGCTACGTTGCAGTATTGTCCATATTTTATTTCTGCAGCTGAGTAACCTTAATTGCTTGTTGGAACTTTGTATCCTTTTCTAAAATGTTTTTTTTTTAAATCCGTATTGGCACATATTGAGCAAAGCACTGACTGTGCTTTGCTTCCTGTAGGCAGGACAGAGTGGACTGGCAGATGGTTTATTGAAATTTTGAGAAACTAAGTGTTGGGACCCTTTCACTTGCTTTTTGGACCCTGTGGGTAATGCTGCCATAATGCACTTTGTTGCAGTTTTATGTTCTAACTGCTTAGAGGAATGTCCGTGAAGTGTCAACCTCTGCCATAAACTAAACAGGAGGTGTTAGCTCATCATCCTGGGATTGCAACTGTCTTTCTCGAGCACATCAGTCTGTGTTGGGAGTTCTTGTAATGGAAACAAACCACGATGAGTCATTCTGCCACACCAAAATAGCCTTTTGGGGGGGGGGGTCTGGCGGCGGCAGGCTGGCAGGCTCGCTGGCAGACCGGGATTTTACAAACATTCTTTTAGAGATTAGGAAATATCTGATAAGTGGCCTCACGTTATTGGATAATGTCTTATTTTTAGATGTTTTACCTTTGGATGTCTTTATAAGGACTGAATGTTTTCTGGGAATTTGCTGAAAAGCTTTAAAAAAACTGTCTTGGTACTTACTTCCAATTGGAAGTAATTTAGCTCTAGTTTTTTGTTGTACATTTCATTAATCATACAGTAGTGGTTGAAATTATTGGCACCCCTGAATTTTAAGTACAGAATTAAGAATATCTCAGAATTAAATGCGAATGAACAAATTTCTATAATCTAAGTATAAAAAACAAAACATAATAGTGAAATAATACAAACACAAAATATAGACACATTTGGTTGCAGAACCGTAGCCATCATTTTTCCATTGTTGTGTGTTCAAGCTCTTTTTTTAAGTTTACGAGAGTCCTTTTTTGTAATGGCAGATTTCGGCTCTCTCTTGAGGTTTTCAGTGGGATTTAGGCCAGGACTCATTGCTGGCCAGTTTAAACAGTCCATTTTTTCTCCTTTTCAACCATTCTTTTGTGCTGCTGGATGTGTGTCTTGTGTCGTTGTACCGCTGAAAGACCCCAGTTTTCTGACACTGGGTACCTTGATAATCTTCTGATTTTCAATGCCTCCAGGACCAGTGGGAGAAAAGCAGCCCCACAGCATGATAGAACCTTGTTCACCATGTTTTACTGTAGGTAGGGTGTTCTTTTCCTTATGGGCGTCATTTTGTCGCCTATAAACCAACTGATGCAGTGCATTCCCAAAGAGCTCTACTTTGGTTTCATCTGTCCATCGAACATTATCCTAGAAAGTCTGTGGCTTATGTATGAACGTTTTTGCAAACTTTAGTCTTGCCTTTTTGTGCTTTTCTTTCAATAGTGGTATCCTCCTTGGCCTTTGCTCATGGAGCACTACTTGGTTTAATTTGCAGGGTACAGGCTGAAACCACCACACATAAGGTCAGCCTGAAGCTCTTTAAATGTCTCGCGTGGTGTTTTTTCAACAATCTTCATCAGACTCAATGACACTTCTCTCATTGAGTTTCTTCTTAGCACCACATTAGAAGTGACTTGACAGTTTTATGACTGTGAAACTTCTTGATAACATTACAAACTGTTGAAACAGGGATTGGCGAATTTTTATGTTTTTTGCTAATAGCATTTCTGATGTTTTCAGACAGCTCTCTTGACTTTGTGAGAAAAAAACTGGAAACAATCAGCCCCTTTTTATGAAGTAAAACCATTATTCATTGGTTAATTCAGGTCACGTGAACCCTGAAAATTTAGCACAGGTGAGTCTTATCTGTTTTTTATTTTGTTTGAGGGACTAATTACATCCATCAAAAGGGTGCCAACAATTGTATGAAGTGTACATTTAATGTATGTATTTGTTATTTTACTATATGAAAGCATTATTTATTTATTTATTTTTTGCTCAGTAACTTTGGGCATTTTATTACATATTTTGATCATACAAAATTGGTAAATTTGCATTTATTTCGGAGATATTTTAAATTCTGTACTTAAAATTCATTGGTGCCAATAATTTCAACCAGGACTGCATTTGGGCCTGTGAATCTCTCTCTGGGTATTATTTGTGTTCGTGATTCAGTTTGTCCTTTCTCCAGGTGGTTGACTTCATAGTGTCATTTATTCAGAGGGCCTGTTTGGGTCTGGATCAGATCACTGACCCGAGTCTTGGGAACCCAATAGAGAGCCAGACACTGAGCATGGGGATGGGCCTGGTGGCCACACTGCTGTCTGGACCTCAGGTACTCATAAATTAAAACTCCACATATCAACATGTTGCTTATTAAACTACATCCACCTTATGTTACATGTACTTTCTATATAACGGAAAACTGTTTATGTTCAGGGTTGACCAGGTATCAGTCTGGCCAATTATCGGATCCGATATGCAGCATTTTTACGATTATTGGAATTGGTTTTTGTTTTTTGTTTTTTTTTGTTTTTTTTTTTCATCCAACTGCCGATAAAATAAATTTTTTTTAAAAAGGCGTTACTTTGGCTCTGATGTAGCCACCCCTCTCTGTCTGTAGTCACCAGTCTGTGGTTTCAAGCAATGTCCCGTCTCCAGCATTGTCTGATTGGTTACACGCCAGACATAATAGCCTATCAACTCTGAAGGCTACTGTGTCACAGATGGGCAGAGAGGAACGCATTTGCAGACTTGAGTAGCTCCAATGAGTAAGCAGAACTGTGTTTCGAAGGTAAGGCAGCAGATATTGCAGAAGTTGCAATAAACATCAAATACTTATTGGCTATTTCTATGATGAGAAGCATGCCTAGTTTCCCAGTTACACTGGATAATAATGCACCCCGTTGCAGTGTTATGCAGTTAACTATAATGAAATAATACAATTATTTATTATTTATTATTTATTTATTATCTATTATTATTTATTTATGTGGCAGTAACTATATTTTTAAGTAATGTTGGTGCCAGTACACGTGGAACTTATTTTATCTAGCATATTGCAAACATAACATTTCTTGCCTGTATGAGTTGGTGTTTTTACATGTTATAGGTAGCAGATAGTCATAATAACGTAAGCTAATGTTGCGTCTCATAGAGTTAACTTGAATGTGATAGCGAAAGTCATCAAGTTAATTTGTTGATCCGTAATTTAGCCAGCTGACTAACAAAAAAAAATGATAGGCTATAATGTTGTTTCTTGCAGGTCACTTACCAGGGCCAGTATTACTCTCAGTCTAAACCTACGACAACTAGTAACGTTACTGAAATGTATCCTGATGTTGTCTCTAGCTCTGTTTCATTTAGAGAGGTGCAGGATATTGTTAGAGACTTTAGATATAATGGAACTGCGTCTAAGGCCTGTGTTAATCCATGCATGTACCACATAAATGTTGTACAGGTGTCATAGTTGAATAGTCAGTTCCATTGTTATTTTACATATTCAGCAATAGTAATCATTAGTAATGGAGTAGCCTAGTTTTGAATGGCCAGTTCTATGCTGTCACATTTAAATATATAACATTTAAACAACTGAAACCAACTAAAGGCTTTCCAAAGGTGGTTTGCTGTAATAAATGAGGCATAATCGTGCTTCCAGCATATTTCAGCTTTTATCTCCCCACTTTTATCTCCCTCTTTCTCTAAGCTCTAATTGCAGAGGTATGCATTAAAGAAAAGGTCTAAAAGTGCACTATGGGAGTATTGCACTCAACCAACACCAGGGAAGGCAGTCTGAAATACGTAAAGCTATTTTTTTTTGTTTATTATTAAAATTTTCAGTTGCTTTTTGACTTTTTTTTTAACTTTTTGTTTTAAGATAATATTGAAAAGTTTTAATTAAATTGTATGCTTAAAGGCATTTAAGCATTTCATCACTTTTAAAGGCTTTTTTTTTTTTAACTTTTTAAAGTTTTGTGTTGGCGTTTGTGTTCTTCTAAATTTTGGCACCAAGATTTTCTTTATTGAAAATGTATATCGGTTGCAAATACCATTTATCAGTCTCCTTGATTACTAATAATCGGAATAGGTATCGGCACTGAAAAAAACCATATCAGTTGACCCAAAGTTTTCGTAGGCCATGTTCACTTGTTATTATACATCTAATAATGTGTTATAATAAGAGAACATTAAAACCTAAAGATATGTTTTTGAGGTGAATTTGAGTTAAATTCACCCTCACTCGACAACATTCATGGTTATCCTGGCTTCACTTATACACTCAGTTAGCAGTTTATTAGGTACACCTGGCTAAAACTAATTTGGTGTAATACAGGAGTCCTGCAATAAATCCAACCTTCATGATGGTTAAAATATTCAGTTTGTGTTGAAACTGTTTTATAAAGGTGTTGATTCAACTTGATGTATGTTTTGGAGACTATTATTTTGTCCACCCCATTTATATCAGTCAGTACATTTACAATTACACTAATTTTCCAGTATTATTCGAATTTTATTGAGTTTGGATATTCCCAATTTGGCTTTATTCTGAAATTAGCATTTTTCTATTAAGACGTGTGGGATATGCCAATATTATTTGGGTTTTAGGAACATGGATATGTATACAGCGTGTTCGGAATATGCGTTTCAAGTGGGATTTTCACAGCAGTTTGTGACACACAGCCTCTTGCCTGTTTACAGTCAGCTCTGTACATTGTACACAAACAAATACTCAAAAGTTTGCAAGACTGGGGTAGAGATGCATGCCCAAAAGAGCCCAATTTTTGGATGGAAGGAGAAACACACCTTTTTTTGAACATTATTAAAGACTTGGATATCAGCAGGTTTTGGATATGTGCAAATATCACAACACCGACCTTTTCAATACCTCTGTAGGGCAATAAAGTTAGAAAAGGCGAAGCCTTAGGACGTACAACATGGAGGCTCCTTAATTAACAGAAACACCTCTCTGTATAGCAGAAGACAGTTCAACACAATCACAGACTACATCATCCAAAAATATCATACAATTAAATCAACTCCTCTCTTAAACAAAAACGGAACATTATAACCTTGACGGAGGTCGTATTTATCGCAGGGCTGTTGTATTAGACTGCATTATTTTTAGCTAGGTGTACCTAATAAACCGCTATCTGAGTGTACTTCACTGCAGCATGACAAGACCTTAGCAACAGGAAGTCAAAACAATGTTTCTGTTAGTTGTTAAAGATACCCCATGTGGAGCAAACAAAAATAAATTAAATTCTGTGTAAATCACCACAACCCACTGTATGTGTGTTTGAGGCCTAATAAATGTGTTGAATGCATTTCCTTCTTCATGAAACATTTGTAGAGCTGACTTTTGGAAACTTGAAGCTTGTTTATATCTGTGTTTTCTTCTCCCCTGCCTTTGCTGGCTTATTGCTACATTCCTTGGCACCAAATGTTCAGTGTTCATTCTTCAACTCAATAACATCCAGCCACGTGGGCACCTCTTGCTCTGTGGCATTTATTGTCTGCAATATTTACCTCCACCAAAGAGGAAATATTTTCACCCATGTCTGTTTGTTGGTTTTGTTTATTTTATCACTTTCCTTAACGAGAGGTTATTCGACAATTTCGTCAATATTAAGCCTTGGCGCAGTTATGCGCCCTACTGAGTGCCATACTTGTTAATTTATTTGTTCTCTCTTGTGTTCACATAAGCTATTACTGAGAGACAAGCACTCCAGAGAAGAGAGAACATGGCCAGACTATAGAGAAGAATCAGACTGAATGCAAAGACAGTATAAAACTAATCAAAAATCAAAAAATTAAGATTACACTGCAATATTATATGTATATTATACAGCAGTTATATGTATATTATACAGCAGTAGCTCAATGGAGGAAGAGACATGTAGGCAGGATGTGCTGCCTACATGTCTCTTCCTCGAATGTAGCAGATCGTGTTATAGTACCATGATACTCAAATGGACCATGAGGAGTCTCAGAAATCAGAACTGAGCCGTAAAGGTGCCATGAGACAGTAGGCAGTTGCTGCCAATGCTGCCTACATTGTTACTGGTGTAACCAAGTTCCACACAGAAAAGTTGCAGGAACTATTATTGCTGGTATCTGAGTTCCCAGGATTATACAACTCTTCACCAGCAGTAGTCTAGGAGCAACATCAGCTTCAAAGTTTGATTATCTAATCTAGGTCAATAAACGGTGTTCATGATATTAGTTACCTAAACTTGCTGTATTACTTATGTCATTTTGGTAACCATTAAGCTACAATCCGCAGTATCAACGTGATGAGATTACAGTAGGTGGATAGCGGCAACCTGAAGAGTACAGTATAAGGTTGTTAGTGGGATCCAGTATAGCCTGTAGCCGCGCCAAAATTGTGCTATGCTGCTGCCCATTCAAAACCCAGAACACAGATGTCTCAGGTGGCAGGTGCAGTGGTAACTACTTGCTGTCTGAAAGTATGTTAAGTGTAGACCATGTAAGGTGGTAAGCACAACCTGCTCTCTTCCATCTATCCTCTCCCCTTTTTTAAAATTACAGTTTAGCGCAGAGGACTACTCTTCTATGTCAAGGTTGCTCCCACCACTAGAGACACTGTCTCAGAAGCACTCCGAGGTGGGCATCCAGGAGCTGGCATCCAACCTCAGAACTGTCATTGCCACTTACGGTTCCTACTGGCCTGAAAACCTCAGTGCTGCTACTCAACCCTCCAGAAACCCTGAGACAACAGCCAAGAACACCAGTGTGTCTTCTAGGAAAAAGCAAAAGATGCAAACTGAAGCAAATGACTCACAGAATAGTTCACATTCATCTCTCCCAGACAGTAACACCCACATCACACATCCAGTGTCCTCTGGAGGGTCTGCAGCAGGAATAACTCAACATCCTGGAGGGAGGACCTCTGGCAATAGTGCTCCTTGCCCCTCTACTGAGCCTTTTTCTAATTGGCTGCTAGAGGCGTGTGACCCAGATGTTCCAACCAGAGTGTTTGCCCTGAGATTCCTGACCCAAATGGTGCAAAATGGAAACCCAGAGGCTGTCCAGGCCCAGGAGAAAGTGCTCATGGTGGGTTGCTTGGTTATGTACTTCAGCTTTTTTGTTCTTGTTTTAGCATGTAGTCAGTTATGATGCCCTGAAAAATATTGATACAGAAGTATTATAATTCTTGTCAAAACTCGTAGACTTTTCTAAAAAAAAAAAAAAGTTAAATAAATTTAAGGGGGTAGTTTAAACGCGTATGACACTCAGATGATAGTCCTTGTTTTTATTTTTTTCTTCACAGTTTAGCTCATACTAAGTCATAAATCGTGGGAAACATAAGTGAAACAAATATTGAAGCCAATATCGGGGGAACGGGTTGCTCCGGGGGCTTGCAGCCCCCACCTTGCTGGCCAGAGTTAAATATAATTTTGGAAATATATAATTTTACGTTTCTTATATAAATAATTTAAACAGTTCCTGTTAAAGTGTGTGTGAATGTATTATTCTATTGTGGTTCAAGTATGAAAAACAAAAATTTGAAGGATAAACATACGCTCACCAAGCACTCTATTAGGAACACCTGTATATCTACTTATCCAGTTATTCAATCAGCCAATCATTTGGGAGCAGAGCAGAGCAGTGCAGTGCATAAAATCTTGCAGATACAGGTCAGGCCGTATTGTTGCCAAACTGGCTGGTTTGATTATTTTTTAAAACTGCTGATCTCGTGGGATTTCCACGCATAACATTGTCTAGAGTTTACTCAGAATTATGTGGGGAAAAAAAACCTCTAGTGAGCAGCAGTTCTGCGGACTGAAACGCCTTGTTGATGAGCTCAGAACAGCCAGACTGATTCAAGCTGACAGAAAGGCTACGATAACTCAGATAACCACTCTTTATAACTGTTGTCAGCAGAAAAGCATCTCATCATGCACAACACATTAATGGTCTACATCAGCAGAAGACCACGTCAGGTTCCACTCTTGTCAGGCAAGAACAGAGGTCTGAAGCTTCAGTGGGCACAGGCTCACCAAAACTGGGAGAAGACTAGAAAAACGTTTCTGTTGAGGCATGCAGATCGTAGGGTCAGAATTTGGTATCAACAGCATGAATCCATTGACCCAATCTGCCTTGTGTCCAGAGTCCAGGCTGTTGGTGGTGGTGTAATGGTGTGGGGAATGATTTCTGGGCACAGTTTGGGCCCCATTAATACCAATCAATCATCATTTGAATGCTACAGTCTACAGAGTATTGTTGCTTACAATGTGCATCCCTTTGCCACAATTTACCCATCTTCTAAGTCTCTTAAAATGGAGGGGTTATGTATAAGAACTCTGTCACTGTCCGAGTACTTATGGACCTAACTGTATATCTGGTTCTACCTCAGTACCCTGAGGTAGAATAACAGCGTGCTACACAACAGCTAAAAGTTTAGAGGATCTGCTAAGCATAACTGGCCATGGCAAATTATTGGTGCAGAAAATAACATAAAATAACACATTACTCCACTTGAAGTAGTCCAAAACCAACTAAAAAATAGACTTTATGGAAAAAAGGGACACAGCGTCCAGTAGTGACAGTGAGGATACGTACAGTATATTACTGCCAGGTGCTGGCAGTAATATACTTTTCTTTTGGTACCTCCACATTACCAGTGTGGTGTATTATTGATCCTCAGTTGATATCTCCAACCTCTGTGGGCCTGAGAGATGCTCCCTCAATGGGAATCCTATTATCTCTTCTGTGGACCAACACATTTAAGGACTGTACCAGTAAAGCTCTGGGTCAAGTCTGCTTGTGTTTTTTTTGGTTTTTTTTACAATGCCAAAACAGGCTGTAGTCCTAGTTTCACTCTCAGGATCATGTACCACAGCTATATGTATTACAAGATGCAATGCGTTGTAACAAGCCAAGAAGAAAATTTAACAATGTGTCAAAAATCTGATATTAGAGAAGGGATTAGATTGGAGATAAAACATCTTCAGCCATCGCTAGTATGTCCTTTGTCAATCAATGTAACCATCAGTGCTATACAGACATCTTCACATAACAAAGCTTATTGATTAGTAAATACATGGACATTAATTAGAAATTCACATTTTACATTAATTAATCTGATGACAGTTAATTGTAAGTAGCAAACACTATATAGACATCAAGGTAAATTGGATTATATAGCCATGGTTGATATTGCTTGGTTGACCTAGGAACTGTGTTGTCTTAGCAACCTATAAGACACTATGATATCGTCATATTTACTCTGTGTGCGCATCAGGAAAGTGTAAGTAGTGGTTTTATCTGCGCCTCCCTGGACATTCTGAACAAGCATGTATAATAAATAAGGTGGTTGAACCTCTTCCTCAGGGGAGTCAGAGGGAACAATGGTGTGCTCTAGGGACTTGTTGAGGTAGAAAGGGCGAGAAAGGATAACAACTCATCTAGTATTCTCTGTAATCAGGCCCCCCCCCCCCCATCTCCCTCTTTACTTCATTGGAAACTCCAGCCTATTCTATTCAGTTTATCAAAGAAACCCTTTGTTTTTCCAGTCCCCCATTTTCCCTGTACCCACTCACACCTATATCTTCAAAGGCCCATTATAGTAGCCCGGGGTTATGTTTGGATTATTCCCTTTGATCGCTGATCTCATTGTTTTTAATGTATTCAGTGTGCCAGTATTGATCCTCTTTTGTTCTATTGGCAAGATCTATATGGGTGATGTTTTTGATGTTTTTCTCAGAGAAATGGCAGAATATTCACAGTAAAGTGAAACATAGACTTTTGTGGTGATTAATCATGCTGTATGTATGTCTTCTCCAGCTCTTTTTAGAAAACCTGGAGCATGAAGACTCATTCGTCTACCTGTCAGCCATTCAAGGTAAAATAATGGTATAGTTTGGCCAAATGCAATGAAAAAATTAATTTTGGATTTTCAATCTGCAGAAGTAGCCTCTTTAATACACTGATAATATTAACTGCCTATCTGAAAAAGTTGTCAGTACTCTTGAAGGCAGATGGACTGAGCATAAACTGTCTTTAGGTCTGGCTGTGTTAGCTGATTCCTACCCTAAGAGGATCTTGGAAAGGCTCCTAAAAGACTTTCAACATGGTCCCTCCCTGCCTACATCCAACATGGCGCAGTCCCTGGAAACCCGCCTCAAAGTGGGAGAAGTCCTCATGAGGGCAAGCAGGGGTGTGGGTGAGCATCATTTGCTTCTTGTTCAAATCATGTTTGTATGACCAAACTAGTAAGGGCACATTTTGGTCAGAGAAGACCAATGTACATATTTTGGCCAAGAAAGACTGATGGTTTGAAAGTTAATGACCCTACAAGAAGTTAAATGCCTGGACTCCCCACCAGTCAATTAGAACTGAAGGAGCCTTTCAGATGAGAGGGAAAATGTCTTCAAGAACCTCAAGCAGTCCACTTGCCTAGGTATGGCACTTATAAATACTAGTGAGGACATTCACTTGACTTGATACTCATTTCCTGACCCGTGATCTGTCGTGTTTACTTCCAGGCTAGGGTATGAGAAGTAGCAGAACCAACCCCCGGTATTTTCACAGTAAAATTATAGTAAATTTTCCTGAGCAGCAGAAGAGCTACCACTGTGTAGAGGGTAATTTCAGCTTTTAGCTGTGTGTATATTTGTGATCTTGTCTTTGTGGTTCCCTAGCCTGGAAGCAAACACACTAGAATACTAAAATCGTAGCTAAAACATAAAGGATATGGTTTTCTTAAACAGTAACTTAATATTATTCCTTGTGAACTCAACTGAAAAGACTTCCACCAACATGTTCCAGTCATCCTTTTCCTCCAAGTCAATCTGCCTTGTAAGGTCAGGAAGGTCCGGCTAAGGTCATTACCTTGTCACTCTGTCACTACAAAATCGACTGGCCAGTAGAGATGCATTACTGACGCCACACCCCACCTATCTGATTGTGATTGAATCGCAAACATTTTTCAATTGCAACCTAAGACTCAGACTCTGGTAAACAAAACATGTGCACCAAGTGAAAGCCTGTCGGAGTGCAACTTAAACTGACAAACTGCAAGCAAAGGGAAAAGTGTTTTGTGATATTTTTTGGTTAGAAATTGAAATAGTTGGGATTTTAAGAAATTTGCATTTAAACTCCATAACTTTTGATTGCAAAGTAAATAGCTTTACTTTCCCTTGATTAACCTTTTTGGTCTTGGCAATGAAATATTTTTTGATTGCAGTACAAAAGGTTTGATCTCAAATGTGTTTTATTAAACTACAACTTTAAGACACAAAAATACCCCCATATGGGAGGAGGTTAGAAGTAACGAATGGTTGTCAAATTTTAAGTACAGCCAAAAAACATCTGCCACTACATGTAAATGAGCTGCAAACGTATTTATGCTTGTAAAATATGAAAAATGTTGGCAAAACAACTCTAAACTATATTACAAATATGGCTGCTAAAGAACAGATGCTTCTGAAGTGTATAGGGCTATAGTATCTTTCCAGTATCTTCACAGTAAATATGGATAATGACCCAAAACATACTGTTAAAGAAAAACAAGAGCTTCTCAAGGCAATGAAATGGAATGTTCTTCAATGATCAAGTCAGTCACCTAACTTCAACCAAATTGAGCATGCTTTTCACTTACTGAAAGACAAATCTGTGGGCAGAGAGACCCACTACTGCAGCCACAGAAGGTGGCTTCAGTAAAGGCCTGGCAAAGCATTTCAATGGAGCACTCTGCATTTGGTGATGTCCATGGGTTCTAGACTTCAGGCAGTCATTGAATGCAAATGATTTTCATCAAAATATTAAAAAATTATCCTTTTATTTATAATTATGTTGGTTTGTCCAATTACTTTCGAGCCTCTGAAAATGAGGGACTATGTATAAGAATGGCTGTAAATTTTTGTTAAACCCCTTGAATTACAGCTGAAAGTCCACACTTCAATCACATCTTGATGGCTTCATTTGAGATCCATTGTAGTGGAGTACAGAGGCTAGATTACGAAAATTGTGGCATTTTGTAAATACTTATGGACACAACTGTATGTTGTTTACTTTGGCAACAGTCACAAAATGGAAATTGAACAGGGTTGGAGGATTCAGCAGTGTTAATTCTTGTTTAAAAAAGGAACTCTCTAGAGCTGACTCTGACCTTTGACCTGTGGAGGTTGCCAAATGTTTTAAAAAGTGTACCCTTATCTCGCCAATAGTTTGACTTTGTGAGTGGTAAACATTGTCAGAATGATATATGTCTGTTTATTTATGTGCTCATATTTTTTGACATATATATTTGTCTGTGGTGAACAGCTATCAGCATGCAGCCACCACACCACAAAAGCCACATTGCAGGCTTGTTTTCAATACAGAACTCTGTTCAGAAGGGACCCTGTGTATCAGAACCTATCCCTGATAGAAAACCCCATTTGGGTTTTTTCCCCAGTCTGTTTTTTTCTGCCAGATTGCCATCGTACCACTTCCCTGGAACAATCGGGGGGTTTATATCCTTGCTGAGAGATTGGATAGAACTTCAGTTTGCTTCACAGACATCCAGAGAGCCTCTGTGTTTGTCTTTAGACCCCGAGTGGCTAAGATATGCCTTTTGCCAGGCTGTCATTTGTAAGTAAGAGGGTTTTCGTAACTGACTCGCCTGGTCAAGTAAATGTGGAATAAATTAATGTTTGGCTCTGCTTTGGTTTGCTTCCAGTTTCAGACTTATTGCACTTGCAGGGCCCCATGTGTTCCCTTAGTTTACAACAATGGGCAGAAGATTTACTAAAAAAAGAGAATTGTTTACTAAATGACTTTCCCCATACATAAAGTTTATTTACATATGCAGGAAGGGACTGCAGACAAAATAGAGTTTAAAAAAATTGGATATTTGTGATAATGTTGTTTTCCTATGATGCGTGTGTGTTGTGGGTTTGAATCTTGTAACTCTGAGGAAGTGCTTGGTACTCTAAGAGGGTAATCTAGAACAAACTATATAGATCAGGGTGTTCAGGTAAACTACCATTGTGACAGATTAGCAAGTGGAAGAAAGGAAGAACTATTGCACATAGCAATGCATCATTTTATTCAGAATAATTCCATTATTAGTATTTGTAAAATTCTGAGGCATTCAGGCTGTGAGGAAAAGCTGTCTCTTCTCATGTCTTTGCGTCTGTCTACCCTCTCACTGCACAATCGGTCTGCACTGTCAGACACACATAGTAAAAGCAAAAGGAGGTAAGCAGGATATTCTATCATTAGTACAGTTTAAGTAAGTCAGACTAAGGTTTGGGGTAGAGGAGAAATCAAATAACTGACCTACTCTATGTTTATAAATAAATCTGTTGACTAAAGTGCACCTGTGTAACTTGATTTCTCAGAGAGACCTAATATTCTTAAGGGCATGTAAACGGACTGAGTTTAGTACATATTTGTGTGTGCGTGCCTGCGTGCCTGCGTGCCTGCGTGCATGTTGCGAGGACCAGTTTGAGTTTTAGAGAATTGGAGTGAGGCCATTTAGGAAAGTTAGGACATTTTGGCCAGTCCTCACATTCTGACACACCTTCAAAGGCCTGTTTGAGGGTCAAGACTTGGTTTTAGGGTTCAGGTTAGAATTATGTTTAGGGTAAGGGTTAGGCAAGTAGTATCTTTGGTTAAGGTTAGAGTGATTCTCCAGGAAATGAATGTAAGTCAATGTAATATCCCCTGAAATCATGGAGACACAACTCTGTGTGTGTGTGTGTGTGTGTGTGTGTGTGTGTGTGTGTGTGTGTGTGTGTGTGTGTGTGTGTGTGTGTGTGTGTGTGTACTTATTTGGCTATACATTGTCAGGGCCAGTTTGGTTTTTAGACCTTTGGGGGGCAGATATTTTTGGCTGATCCTCACTTTTTGACATACCTTGAAAGGACTGTTTGAGGGTTAAGACTTGGTTTTAGGGTTATGGTTAGAATTATGTTTAGGGTAAGGGTTAGGCAAGTAGTATTTTTGGTTAAGGTTAAAGTGATTCTCCAGGAAATGAATGTAAGTCAATGTAATATCCTGTGAAATCATGGAGTTCACGTTTGGTTTTGGTTTTGGTTTTGGTTTGGTTTTGACATACCTTGAAAGGACTGTTTTGAGGGTTAAGATTTGGTTTTAGGGTTATGGTTATAAGTAGGTCTAGCTTGGGGTTAGGATAAGGGTTGAGGTTAAGCATGTAATTTTGATGGTTGAGGTTAGGGAAAGGGGTCAGGGAATGCATTATGTCAGTGAGTGTCCTCACAAAGATACAAGGACAAACGTGTGTGTGTGTGTGTGTTTCTGGATCAGGCAAATATAACTAGCTGTAATGTACACACACACGCACACACACACACGGGTCAATCAGATCTTACTACTACTAGTAAGTCAGCTGGTTGTCTCCTCTCCATGGAGGCTTTTGGCTTTCCTCCCTGCTGCTTGGCATGAGCAGCTGTAGTCTACTGTTCGGCTGTGTTCTTTGTATGTCTGTCTATGTAACAGTGTCAACCACAAACACAGCTTGTTAAGATGAATATGACTACCCTGTAAACAGCAATATTAGTATTGTGTAAAGATTTGGATTAAATGACTGGATTAAATTTAAAGCCCCTTCTCTGGTTTTCAATGTCAGGACAAAAATTAAACCCTTACAGGGGCTAACGGCCAAATCAGTGATATACAGGTGGAGATGTGAGAAACCAGACTCTTCAAGTCTACAGCCATGAGACACCATAGGGCTGTACTTAAGCACAGCAGTGTATGAGCTAAATTCTAATTATTCTAATTATTATAGTATTGTTAGCATGCTGATGCCCAGCAGGTATAGTGTTTACCATGCTCACCATATTAGTTTAATTTGTTAAAATGCACAAAACACAAAGTAAAAGTAGAAATGATGAAAATAAGATTGTAGTTAGTTTTGCAGGTATTTAGTCATAAACCAATTCATACAGAGGGAGACATGAATGTCTGTACCAGATTGCAAACTGTCCAACAGTTGTTAAGACACCTCACTCAATACCACAAATGTCAACCTGCTGGTAGTGCAAGAGGAAATGTCAAGGGATCACCAAAGTCGGTAGGAATTATCTTCTGGGAATCATGAATGTCTGTACCAAATTGTATAACAGTACACCCAACACATAGCACTAAAAACCAAACGTGAACTTGTTCTAGAGGAAAAGTCAGGGGTTCATCAAGGTCCATAGGGGTCATCATCTGTGGACCATGAACATCTGTACAGAATTTCATCATAGTCCATCTAATAGCTGTTGAGGTAATCCAGTCTGGACTGATAGACACACATTGCCATCCCTAGAGATGCTAACATGGCCAAAAACTCACCTCATGCAGCACTTCTGGCCAAACACCAGGCTTGTAGGATCACTAGCTAGATACATGTTTTACCCAAAATGATCTGCATCAAATGGAAGTTATATTTTAAGTTTTTCTCAATTGCATAGACAGAATTCCTGGAACAACTCACCCTTTTCTCAAATCTTCAAACACAACTTTAAAAAGTCATACCCAACGATACATAATCTAACTTCTGGGTCCCAATTCAAACTTTGCCCTCTACCATTATTTTACCTTGAATGGCTGACAGGTAGATGAATGAGTCTTCATGCTCCAGGTTTTCTAAAAAGAGCTAGAGAAGACATACATACAGCGTGATTAATCACACAGAAGCTGTTAAACACAGAATGTATCGCTGTTTGTTACACGCTGGAGGGATTATTTCAAAACGATACTGCAAAACTGTTTATAATAGGTTTTATTTGGAACTTTATAAAATCACAGCACTGACTATCTAGATGACCCTTTCAGGGACACCATGGCACAATAAATTCAAAACAGTACTGTAATACTATAAATACCTCTTTACATTAGTGGTTAAGGGAATACTATTGTATATACTGCTTTACTATGCTTGCACAGTAAAATACCCAATTTCCAAAAGCTTTACAGTATTTCCAAATGCAGCAAAAGTACAGGGTGCTCAGCATCAGCGTTATTATCTTCTTGTCTCAGGTCTGGGTCAGGCCATAATATCTCATCAACATCAGACATTATGTTTGTTCTTGCCAGTGTGGGGAAAAATGCCCTTGTGTGCCTTTTTTCTGATTCAGAAATGGGGAACATGCTGGCAAAAAAACAACAGTGTACCTGGGGTGGGCATTGAACCAGGCGTTAACCAGAACAGTTAGATAGAAACTCACATTATCTCAAATGACAACATATTGGGTTGCTCTGGTTTCCCTGGCTCCCCTTCCTTAAGTATGTTTTTGTGCAGCTGATCTACAAATTGAAGGAGTTGTGCCATGTTGTATGGACCCACTTTGACATGGTGGTGGAGGATGCTACCATTGCTGATGGTTGCATATAGGGTGATGTTTGCCTCCCCTCTGGCCAGGAACTTGTATGATGGGTCAGTGACCAATGATGTTGCACCTGCTTTTGTGTCTTTTTGTTAGGTTGAACCATGCCTCATCGATGAAGATGTAATCCCGTGGGTCAGCTATGGCATCCAGTTTATATATTCTGTACAGAAGTAAAAATTAATTTTACTACAAATACAGTACTGTAGTGTACTACTGTACTGGAATGAATGATTGTGTACTGCTGTTGCTGTAACCCATTACAGTAATATATGGAACTGCATTGATATGCTGGAGAGATGGGCCATACTCTACATACTGTAAAAATTCTGTACAGTATAGCAATTACTTGCACATATTGGAATCATTGCTCCTTAACTCTGTTTGAATTCCTTTCAAAATGCACACGGTACAGCTGCTTTGTCCTTATCTGGTTCTTCTGAAGGATCCAGTGGAATTACTGATGATGTTAGTTCCTATTTGAGTTTGAATTTCCCTCAAACGGATGGCATTATTGGCAATCACCATATTCACCAGGGCAGTCTCCTGCTCAGCTGTGAGAAGTCTACGCCTACCTCCAATAGATGGTTGCCTCTCAGTTCTGCAAAAAGGAAATTTGACCATTACTGACCTATGGTTATGCTTTACTGTGCTGTGGTACAGTAAAAACTACACTGAAGACAAAGTGTAGATTCAGTCTATGTGCACTACAACATTACATGTATCATGTGTTAAAAATTTTGAGGTTCAGTGTTTGCACCTGGAGAAAGATGGGATCTTTTAGTTTAGGTTCTGATGACTTGAGTTAATTATATCGAGAGCATGTGTTTGCTGAATGAACCTTTAGTGCAATGAATCACTTATTTGATCACATTTGTGTAAGGTTTTGCAGAAAGAGTTTTGAATATTGAAGCACATGTGGAAACAGGTGAATAGTTTTTATGGGAAACTTGTGTGTTTTTTGAAATTATGTAGAGGTATTGGGTTTTTTTGCTACAGGATCCTGTTTTGGTGTTTAAAAGCGGAGTAAGCAATTCTGGACAAAGACTATAAAATGTCATCAAAAAATCACATGCATAAAAAAAGCATCCAAAAAACAGAGTAAAAACTATCAACAGTTAGTTGTTTTGATTGTCTTTGCAAAACTACAGCGACAAAAGAGAGGATCGTAGGTTTGTAGCTAATCTAATAAAGAAGGTAACGTTATCTGGCGAAGCATTTCGTATTATGCATAAATTCAAATAAATCCACTGTGCTAGCAAATGTGTTTTTAGATCTTCATGGCTGTAAAACCTTTCACAAGTATGGACAAGTACAATGATATAGAGCAATGAGACAGTAAACTGTCACCACAGTTTCTGCTGCAAAGTTGACATGCAGAGAGGACATGATGGTTTCCCAGCTGCAGACAGCGATACTCACAACAGGCCACACAAATGTGACACTGGTACCTGCTTACTAATAAATCAGTTGGGATTAGCTATCACAACATAAGCAAAAGGGACAGAACAATACTGACCTATCTCTCCACCATTGCCTCACTGATTTTAACATGGCTTTTCTTCCTTGCCTGACTATACCACTTCTTTTTCAAAATTTGTTGTTCTGACCTTCACCCCTTTGGCCGTTTCTTGGCCATCTCTCAGTCTTGACAAATTGATTATGTTGTCGAGTATACGCCGCTGTCACACCGCCACTGGTAGACGTCTCTTCCATGCACTTGCCTTAAAGTCACTGCAGGTCTATCATCTGCAGTACCAACCAATCCCTTTCAAAACTCCACACAGTCTGTCGGTGATGGAAGGGTAGACTGCTCCTTCTCCTTCTCCTGGTAATCCTTAAATTGGCATTATCCATTAGCACGTGCCAGATTTACAGTATCTTGCTCCCACTGGCCCTTTCCCCAATCTCTCCTCCTCTCCTGCTTCTTTCCCATGTCCTGTGCACAAGAAGGAAAACTCCCTGTTGCTGATTGGGTGGAATCATGTTTGCCTTGGGTCAAGACACTTTATTTGTTTCCCATTTACAGAGCTAGGGCTGTGTAGGAAAACCAAATTATTTTTTTTTTTCCCAGCGCACACACAGAACAGAGTGCTAGCAGATTGTGAGGCGATATTCACTGAATTTGACTGAAGTGTCAGTAGGTCCATGTTGTTTGCATCAGTGAATCTGATCAGAGGTGTAAACAGCCAATATGACTCATTTCTGTTTATGTTTTTTGTTAAATTTCACTTTGCTTCAAAAATCCTTCAAAGTTTTAGCAGAACATATACTATTTGATTCTAAAGACTCCCAGCCTGACAACGCATATTTCTTGCATTTCTATATCTTATGTAAAATGATAAAACCTTATTTTGCTGATTTTATTGTATTTTTAATAGAGGATAATGGCTGCTGTCAGCCAGGGACTCAGCAAGCTGACATCAACCTTATTTAACCTGATAAATAGATGTACAACCTGAGGACTAACCTGTCTGCCTGGTCTTCCTCCCCTCTCTTCCTCCTCCAGGGGAACTGGCGCCCCACCTTGGCCGTCCTCTGATAGGCGTCTTCCTGCAAGGAACCAGGGATCCGGACGCAAGAGTCCGGGCCAGCAGTCTGTCCAACCTGGGGGAGCTCTGTAAGCAACTGGACTATGCCCTAGGGCCGCTAGCTCACGAGGTGAGATGGAGCACACTCCATTTAAACTTCTACGATCCTCCTGCAGCAGTACATAGCAAAAAGCCATAGTTATCTCACACATTGGCTACAGAAACTACTTGTCAATCAAAATCATACACCAGGAAAATATCAAATATAGTTCTGGTCAATTGCTGTTCTAAATCAGTGCTCATATAAACTAATCAGATTTTAATCTGAAAGTAACCATAACATTAATGCAGATGATTTACATTGTATAAATGGTGAAACTCAGTAAAACCAAAGATGCGCCATAAATTACACAAAAAGTAAAAAAAAAAAAAAAAAGGACGAAGATGTACAGTTTTCTCATTTTGTTTTCTTTTATAAGTTGCCATGGTTTAAATGTAATAATACACTCTATGATGTACAAGTAAATCAATTTGGCAGAGGTGTACTTCACCTCCATCTCATGTTGGGAAACCTCATCATGCATTAGGACTTTCTGATTGAATAGTAAATAATACAGAAAGGTAACAGAATACAACTAGTGACGTGGACAATTTAAAAAAACAAAAAAAGTTAGACAAATCTACTCTGATTTTTGTCTGAACTAATTTTGCATTCCCTTGGAATATCAGTACTTTTGTGCTATCTCGCAGTACTTTTTGGATTCCCTCTGATCCATATTTCGGTGGAAAGCACTAGGTATAACCACAGCGTGAGCAGGAGTACCTTTTGCAAAAGTATTGCATATAATAAGCAGTATGCAAATAAAGTGAAAATATTTCAATTTAGCAATAATATTGTGTGCTGCTATGGAAATTATATTAATTAAGTACTTATGTTACGTGGCAGAGGAAATATTTATGTCCTATCAAAAGTAGTATTTTACTTTTGGTGTAAATGAAAGTGTCTAACATCTCATCAGGATTTTATCCAGATGTGAGACACTTAAAATGACAAGTATAAATGGGGCCTAAGTGGAGTATGCTTTTATGGGGGGGTTTGGATACAGTTAAGTACGGAAACAGAGTTCATTCTTTCTTACTCTTTATTGTCCTATAATCATCATGTTATTAGTTTGTTGTATTGATCTTATGTGGCCCACCCATTTTTTCACTTGTTCCATTTCCGGTTTTGTCGCTTAACTTCCAGTTGCTATTACTGGCTATCATAAATACAAGTCAGGTCTCGGCCTTGTTTATTCACACAATCTGCTAGAAATGTCTCAAAGTTGGGAACTTATTGTCGTTTTTGAGGAGATTACAAAGCCTGACAGCACCATATCCACTCCCAATATCAGATTAAAATGACTATCTCTGCCTCAAAGTTATATACGGTGTTCAAGCTAATAATAATAATAATATTATTATTATTATTATTATTATTATTATTATTATTATTATTGTTGTTGTTGTTGTTGTTGTTATTGATGATGATAATATTATTATTATTATTATTATTATTATTATTATTATTATTCAAGCAGTGCGTGTTGAGCAGGATCATGGGGGCAGTAGGTGGTTTGCATTCACAGATCCAGACTCCCCAAAGCTCCAGAGGCAGAAGTAGCTGCAGAAAGCGAGACCAGGAGAGAGGAGAGAGACGAGAAAGCACAAAACTACAGGAGAGAGTAGAAGCGAAGTTAGTAACAAGGCATTAATGGGATATCATTACATATGGATGGAGAGGGAAAGGAGGAGAGAGGAGTTTGGTGCATCATGGGAAGTCCCCCGGCAGTCTAGACCTATATCAGCATAACTAGGGGATGGTTTAAGACTAGCCTGTGCTAACTATAAGGAAGGTTTTAAGCCTACTCTTAAATATAGAGAGGTTGTCTGCCTCCCGCACCAGAACTGGAAGATGGTTCCACAGTAGAGGAACCTGATAAACTGAAGGCTCTGCGTCCCATTCTACTTTTGGAGATTCTGGGAACTACAAGTAAGCCTGCTTTCTGGTATTCTAGGGGGGTAATAGGGTACTATGAGCTCTTTAAAATCTGATGGTGCCTGACCATTAAGGGCTTTATAGGAGTGAGGTGGAGGATTTTAAATTCTCTTCTGGATTTTACAGGGAGCCAATGCAGTGATGCTAACACAGGCGAAATATGACGTCTTTTCCCATTTCCTGTCAGTACTCACACTGCAGCATTCTGGATCAGCTGGAGAGTATTTAGAGATTTGTTGGGACAGCCTGATAACGAATTACAATAATCCAGCCTCGAAGTGGACTAGTTTTTTCTGTGTCTTTTTGAGACAGGATGGTTATTGCAATGTTACGTGGGTGTAAAAATGCCGTCCCTGAAGTTGTTTATGTGGGTTAAAGGACATATCCTGATCAAAGAAAACTCAGAGGTTCCTAACAGTGGTGCTGGAAGCCGGGGCACCGCCATCTAGAGCAAGTATATCATTAGACAATGCGTTTCTGAGGTGTTGGGGGCCAATTAAAATAACATCCATAGCTAACTGGTGGGTTTCATCAGGCTTCATTGACAAGTACAATTCAGTATCATCAGCATAACAATGGAAGTTAATGATGTTTTTCCTAATAATATTGCCTAAAGGAAGGTCCATAAGCATTTGGACAGTGAGATCATTTTCGTAATTTTGTCTCTGTACACCACCACGATCAATTCGAAACAAAGCTATCAAGATGTGACTGAAGTGTAGACTTTCAGCTTTAATTCAAAGGGTTAAACAAAACAATTGGAGTTACAGCCATTTTCATACATAGTCCCTCATTTTCAGAGGCTCAAAAGTAATTGGACAATTGACAGTTGATCAGTTTCACGGCCAGGTGTGGCCTGTTCCCTTGTTATTTCATGGCAAATGACTCAGATAAAAGGTCTGGAGTTGATTCCAGGTGTTGAATTTGCATTTGGTAGGAGTTCATTGGAACTCTCAGAGAAGAGAAGAAGAAAAGAAGAAACAGGAACTTTCGAAGTGACCAAAACAACAGTTTGGTTCATTCTTAAAAAGAAGGAATGCACTGGCAATCTCAGCAACATCAAAAGGCCTGGAAGACCACAGAGGACAAATAAAATGGATGATCACAGAAATCTTTCCTGCATGAAGAAAAACCATTCACAACATCTAGCCAGGTCAAGAACACTCAAGAGGAGTCAGGTGTATCATTGTCAAAGTTTATAATCGAGAGACAAATGATGAATGTAAGTGAAGAGGGTTTACTGTTGGAGAAAAAGATTCCTAGATCAGGGCCAGAGTGTATCTCTGGACCTATTTTGAAACACTTAACATCTGTGAAGGTGATGAGTTACTGGAGTCTCAAAAAGTTCAAAAAAGCTCATTGGAGATGATCAGAGTTCAATGCAATAGAGTTTATTCTTTCACAAGATAAACCTGAGTTACCTCAGGAAAGCAACTGAAGAAAGCATAGCTAGATATATTATATTATATTATATTATATAATTATACCTCAAGTTCGCTCCTCCTTGCTGGTGGGCCCTCCACCTAATTTTCTAAACTTCACCTCGTCAGGAAATAATGGTGTCATACATTTCCTATTTGGTCACATCCTCCATATCTACCTGGAAACAATGGTGTCAGTCTCTTTTGAAAATCCCTAACTCTCCCGGCCTGCCTGGGTAAGTCCGGGCATCTCCTGACACCATTATCTCCAAGCTGTCTTAGGTCACATTTTTAAAAACTTTAATATTTCCACACTGTGTATTATAGCAATCATTTTCTTAATTCAGATTAATCACAATACTTCTGTTACTCACAGCAAGCCCAATGATTGAGTCTGATTTATCATTATCACAAATCAATGTTAAACGCTAAAATCAATGTCCAGTACATTCTGGTCTATACTGTAACACACAGAGTATATTTCTTGGGATTTTACTACTACATTACCACAGGGTGCAAACCACTGGTAACACTCAAGAACAGAAATGCCAGATTAGACTTTGCCAGAAAACATCTAAAAAGACCTGCCCAGTTCTGGAACAAGATTCTTTGGAAAGATGAAACCAAAGTTAACCTGTACCAGAATGGTGGGAAGAGAAGAGGATGATGGAGAAAGAAAAGAACGGCTCATAATCCAAAGCATACCACATCATCTGTCAATCATGATGGAGGCAGTGGTATGGCATGGACATGTATGGTTGCCAGTGGAACTGGTCACTGGTATTTATTGATGACATGCCTGCTGCTAGAAGTAGCAGGATGAATTCTGAAGTATATAGGAGTATACACTATCTGTTCAGATTCAGCCAAATAATGCTAGGAAATACAAATAATGATAGGACGGTGTTTCACAGTACAGATGGTTAATGACCCAAAACATACTGCGAAAGCAACCCAAGAGCTTCTCAACGCAAATAAATGGCCAAGTCAGTCACCTCACCTCAACCCAATTGAGCATGCTTTTCACTTACTGAAGACAAAAAACTGAGGGCCGGCCTTTACTGCAGCAACAGAAGGCGGTTGCAGTAAAGGCCTGGCAAAGCCTCACAAAGGAGAAAACTCAGCATTTGGTGATGTCCATGGGTTCTAGACTTCAGGCAGTCATTGAATGCGAAGGATTTTCATACAAGTATTAAAATAATCCTTATATTTATAATTATGTTGGTTTGTCCAATTACTTTTGAGCCTCTGAAAATGAGGGACTATGTATAAAAACGGCTGTAATTCCTAAACTGTTGTAACATTTTTGTTAAATCCCTTGAGTCAAAGTTGAAAGTCTACACTTTAGACACATCTTGATGGCTTTGTTTTAAATCCATTGCGGTGGTGTACAGAGCCAAAATTACAAAAATTGTGTCACTGTCCAAATACTTATGGACCTAAATGTACTTGAGGTGAATAGAATCGGTCCACGCACAGAACTTTGTGGAACCCCGTGACTAACTTTTGAGTATATGGAGGACTTATTGTTAATGTGCACAAACTGAAATGGATCTGATAAATAGAACCTAAACCAGTTTAGAGCAGTTCTTTTAATGCCAGTTAAATGTTCCAGTCTCATGATACATGATAGTCTGTAATAGGATGTAATGGTCAAGAGTGCCAAATGCACCCCTAACAGGGCAAGTATAGAGAAATCCTGACTGAAAATCCTCAAATAAACTACTATGTAGAAGGTAACACAAATAGTTGGCAACAGCCTTCTCACAGATCTTGAGAGGGAAGGTTAGATATAGGTTTATAGTTAGCTAAAACAACTGGATTAAAAGTAGGCTTTTTAAGAAACTAGTTTACAATGAGTGTTACCTCAACTAGCTTAGGTGGTGGCCATGCAGTAATGCACATAAACCATTTTAGTTCTCCAGTTTTACTTTGCTGTTTCCTCACATTTAAGAGTCCTTGTTTCATTTTAAAGAATAAATACTCATTTTATGTGTTTTAATATACAGACCCCAAACTTAGTTCTGGTTTTATTCAGGAATTTTCAGAATGTCATTATGTTGACATTCTGAAAATGACAGAGCTCTTATTTTTGTTGATTTTATATGAATGTTTTGTTAACACCCTTCCTCTTCTTTTACTTGTGATTCTTACTCCCACTCACTATGTCAAGCAATCCAGCACTTGAACACACTTGAACTTGTGCTCTCCTATGGTTTGTTGCTGAAGACGTGAATTTGGTTGATTCTTTCATCTGTTCCAGGTTCCAGTCCTCTCTCTCGACCCCAAACCTCCCTCAGTGATTTGCTCCCGCCACTTAAATACTCTCTCACTGTTGAGGAGTTTGTCTGTTTTTATTAGCTCTTGCATGAATATTGTATATTCTATAGCCTCTGTCACATACAAAAAGTCAAAAACTTCTTATCTGCAATGGTTAAATGGAGAAATAAGGCAGGCAGAGCATAAATGTAAAAAAAAAAACAAACGCAGTGATTCACCAGCTTCCCTAAAAGATCTGATGTTTACATGTCATGTGCATCAAAGAACCAAGGGACTCCTATTTTTCACAGCTGATGGCTAAATGGGGTCATAATTCCAGAATCCTCTTCAAAATCATCAACTCTGTGATTTGTCCTAATAGCATGTCTAGACAGAGAGCTTTTCAGCTGCATTATTCAGTCATCTGTCTCATGTAGGTGTACAGGAACCAGATATGCTCCTATTTAAATCAATCCAGCTGTCTACACAAGCTACTTAATGACTCGTGTTTTACTTGTGCTATATGCTTCACGTTCATTTTCCTGCATTTTATGTGTACAGTGACTGTGTATTGGGCAACATGTGCACCAAAATGCGGGTGGCCTACAGCTCAGTATGTGTCTGAACGACAGTGTCTCTAGACACACAGAGCACCAAAGCTGCTGCTGTTACTCTGTTAACGTGCTGCTCACACTATACCTTCTGTGTAGGCACAGTGTGAGAGATGTTAAGAATTTCTGAATTACTTACAAAAGTAAATAGTAAAGATTTGGCATATATGCATATTTGGTATTAATACAGAATTTAGAAAACTTTCAAACTACAATTCCTACAGATCTTCAATGCTAACTCACTTCAGTGAAATCGCTCTGTCAGCCATGGAACGCACTGTTGCACTTTCAAAGTCATCCTCCTGCCCTCCTGACTACATTCCCACTTGGTTTTTAGAAGCAGTATTTCAGACAGATGGTCTAGATAATTTAGCAATTATTAACTGCCCTCTGGACTTCTGTGCTCCTTATGGATGGGCTATAATAAATACCATGCTCGTGCATAGGGTGGTTCATAAGCACAGATCAATGATCGACTTTGTGGTCGGATCTTCATATATGCGGCCATATGTCTTGGACACTTGGGTGAAGAGAGGAGCAAGGTGTCAAAAGCGTCAGCTCTGTTAGAGCTTCCCCTGCCATCTGATCCAACTCACCACCAGGTGGTGGTCAGATGGCAGGGGAGGCTCCCAGACAGACAATAAACCCAAACCTGTGGTGAAGGAGGCCTGGGAACATCTGGCTGAAGCCCATGTCAGTGAGTTCTTCAATTCCCACCTCCAGAAGAATTGCTCATACATCCCAGGGGAGTTTGAGGACCATGCTCAGACCCTCCATTGTGGAGGTGGCTGTTGAGAGTTGCACTCAGAAGGTTGTAGGTGCCTGACAAAAATGGTGAGGAAGCCCAAGCAGAATAAGGAGGCCTTTCAGGGCATGGATCTTGGAGCAGCAGATGGGTTACCAGTGGGTCAGAAGGGCTGTGGCTGCGGCGGTTGCAGATGCAAAAACCCAGGGTTGGAAAGAGTTCGGGGAGGCTATGGAGAAGGACTTTCACTTGGCCTCAAGGAAGTTCTGGCAAACCATCAGACAACTTAGGAAGGGAAAGCAGGGATTTGCCCAAGATGTGTACAGCTGTGGAGGAGAACTACTGATTCTGACTGGGGAAATCGTCTGACGGTGGAATGAGCACTTTGAGAAACTCCTGAACCTGGGTCACTGAGTTAAAAAGCTACTTGGCGGCAAGGCACAAGGTCTGGATGAGATTCATCCTGAGATGTTGAAGGCTCTGGACATTGTTTGGGTCTCATGGTTCACAAGCCTGCTCAATGCCACATGGAGGTCGTGGACAGGTCCTGTGCACTGGCAGACCAGGGTGGTGGTTCCCATATTTAAAAAGGGGGGGCAGAGGGTTTGCTCCAATTATGGGGGTTTTACATTGCTCAGCCTCCCTGGGAAAAATGTTTGTCAGGATGCGAGAAAGGAAGCTCCAACCGGTTGTCAAACCTCAGATCCAGGAGGAGTAATGTGGATTTCAACCTGGCCGTGGAAAAATTGAGCATCTCTTTACACTCACAAGGTTACTTGATTGGTTGAGGGAGTTTGCTCATCCAATCTACATGTTTTTTGTGGACTTCGAGAAGGCCCCCCCACAGGGACCCCTCTTATGTGGGGCACTGTGGGAGTATGGGGTACCAGGGCCATAACTAATAGCCATCTGGTCCTTATATAACCAGAGTTAGAGTTGTGTCCGTACTCTCGATAGGACGTTAAGCAGTTTCCAGTTGGTGTTGGTCTCCATCAGGGTTGTACCTTGTCTCTGATCACATTTGTAATTTTCATGGATGGGATCTTAAGGCACAGCCAGGAGGAGGAGTGTGTGTTTGGGGACCTTGGAATTGCCTCATTGCTTTTTGAAGACAACGTGGTTCTGTTGGCTTCATTAGACCATGACCTCCAGCATGTACTGGGACAGTTTGCAGGTTCTCTTTAAAATGGAGCGTTACATAGGGAGGCGGATAGGTGTAGCCTTTGCAGTAACGCTGTCAAACCCTGACAAATGGTCAGGGTTTGACAGCGTTACTGCAAAGGCTACACCTATCTAAAATCACCTAATCTAAAATTAGATTGTGAATACAAGCTGCCGAAATTAGTTTCCTCTGTAAGGTGGCTGGGCCCACCCTTATAGATAGGGTAAGGAGTTCGGAGTAGAGCTGGTGCACCTTGGCATCTAAAGGAGCCAGTTGAGGTGGTTTGGGTATCTGATCAAGATGCTTCCTGGGCACCTTCCACTGAAAGTTTTCCCGACATGTCCAACTGGTAGGAAGCCCCGGGGTAGACCCAAAACACGCTGGCGAGACTACACATATTATGTGGCCTGGGAACGCCTCTGGGTCCCCTAGGAGTCATCTGGACTACCTTGCTGAACCTGTTGCCATCGTGACACCATAGGTGGCAGAAGATGGATGGATGGGTGCATGGATGGATGGATGCATCACTGCCCTCTGTCTACTGGCATTTTCCCCCTCCAATTTTACACATGCCACCACCCCTAGAAATCTTCTCTGGATCCCTCTGTTTTAAGTAATTTTAGACCGATCTCTAAGCTGCACTTTTTATCTAAGATCTAAAAAAATGTCTCCACAAAATTTCTTTTAGAAACAATGATCAGATTTTTGAGGAGCTTGAATCTGGTATTGCTCTCTGCACAACACTGAGACTGCTCTGGTTACGGCCACCAATGACTTTCTGCTTGCCACCAATGCAGGCATGTACTCCATTTTAATTCTCCTTGACCTGAGCTCAGCCTTTGAACAGACAATCATAATATCTTAATCAGACATCTGAAAACTATGTTGGCATCAGTAGTGTGGCTCTAGATTTGTTCATCTCTTATCTTTCCAACAGATCCTTCTCTGTTATATTTGGAGATGTCTCTTGCCGTCATGCTCCTCTCTTTTGAAGGGTCTCCCAGAGGTCTATTCTGTTTCATCTTTTATTTACCATCTACATGCGTATACATAATGAAAATTTTGTATACGCATGTAGATGGTATATGCATACCATCTACATAACAATTTTCATTATTATGTAGATTAGGGATGTGCGTGAATAGTTGACTTAACAATTACCATTGCTACCTTTTGGTAGACAAAGGTCACATGCAGATTCGAGTACAACCATTTAAAAATGACAGAGTAGATAAAACCAAACATGGAGAAGGCAGAATATGTGGCCATAACTACAGACAGATGGACTTCCATGACAACCGATTCGTACACAACAATAAAATGTCATTCTATCATTGAAGGAAACCTAGTTTATAATGTGCTCCAGACGTGCATGCTAAAGGAAAAACATTCTGCTGAAAACTTGGCTGCACACCTGCAAAGTGCTATTAGCAAGTGTGGACTAGAGAACAAAGTCATCCAGGCCTCTTTATTCTGCTTGATGGGCTCCCTCATGACCTGCTGGAGTGGGAGTCTCTGCAATTATCCATAATTGATGCATTTAAGACAAACGCCATTGAGCTGGCTGATTGGTGTATGCACGAGACTGGTGAATGATTTCCAACACAGTACCGTAGCCACCATGGCCATCTGGAGCAGCAAGGCCTGCCTGCAAACAAACTTATACAGACCTGCAAGGTCACTCAAGTCAGTGACATGATCCACCGCAATCATGAACAGTGATGGGCCATCACCGTCTGTTGGACAGAACTGTGACCAAACTAACAGACGCCAGGGCATTGGAGCTGACGAATGACAACTGGCAAACAAATTAGTCTATGCTCCCTCTGCTGGATTCCCTCAAAGGTGCCACCACGACACACAATATAGTTCCACACAGTCTTTTTATGTTTGAATACACGTCCAGAGGAGATCTTTAACGGATTATACCATTTTCATCCAATTAGTTATCTCCATTAGGCATCTAAACTCCGCAGGCAATTCCCAGCAACACGGTGGCATCATCACTGGAGAGACAAATGCTTGAACCAGACACAGAGAGAGCTGCAAGTGTGGCACTGCTTGCCTCTGCTCTCGATCCTCATCTAAAGCACCTCAGCTTTCTCCAGATGGACATACAATGGACAGTAACAGAAAATCTTGCTGATCAGTATAACAGCCTCCCCGCAAATGATGATGAGGAAAATGTGGATAATAAAGGCTATGGAAAGTTTGCAGATCAAGTTGAGCTGGAGCGCTACTTGATAGACACCTGTATCCCACCAAACGAAGATCCACTTGAGTGGTGTTACAGGATTCACGATGCTTTCCAAAACTTTGCCACCTAGCAAGTCACTATCTCTGTGTGCCTGCAACATCTGTGCCAGCTGAGAGAGCTTTTTAAGCTGCTGGAATTATTGTTAATAGACAAGAGAGGTCTTGCTTTTAACCCGAACATGTTGACATGCTGATTTTTGCTGAACAAAAACGTTACTTCAGTCCTACCACCGTGTGTGTGTGTGTGTGTGTGTGTGTGTGTGTGTGTGTGTGTGTGTGTGGTTAACGCAGTAGCTGAATAGCCTAATAAAAATTAATCGATGCCTAATTTATTTATTTATTTTTTTGTAGGCCTATTATTGCTAGTTTTTCTGATAACTGATTATTATTTTTAATATTTATTACTATGTTGAATGTTATGTTAACTTTTTATTTAGTGAGTTGTTGTCCTGTTTTGTGGGATAATGTGCAATGTTGATGATACACAGTGCAAAGTGCCACACACCTCAGCGGCAGTTTAAAATACAATGGGGTTATTTAAGAATCTGTTTAATGGTTTCGAATGGCTGTTAAATACACGCAATATTTTTTCAGACAATGTTTAAACTTGTTGATTAAATTGTGCTCAATTTTGACTGAGTGTTGTCTTACTCTTAGACTAGTAGACTAGTCCTAATTTAAATATTTGTTTAATTGATGGGGAAATTAGTCGTTAAGAATATCCCTAATGTAGATGATTCACAACTGTATGATATAAGAAACACAAGCCACACTATAATTTACAATAATGTCAGTAAAAAAAAAATGACAATTTGTGTTTTGTGAGCATTATTGTATGCATGTCCCCACAGCTTCAGCACCGCTCCAGATCATGCTGTATTTTTTAACTTATAGATGATTTCTAACTGTATTTTAGCTTTTCACCTATGTCTTCATATTTATATCACTGTAAATTTGTGTGTGTGCACAGCTGAGCTCCTGTGTGACTGCTCTGATAAAGACAGAAAAGGAGGCAGAGGTAAGGAGAGCTGCTGTCCACGTTATTGCCCTGCTGCTTCAAGGTATCAGCAACAAAACCACCCAGGTATAAACGCACACCCACATACATTCACAACTGAGCATGCATGAAAAACATACACTCTTTAGCACCATCCATTTTACACAAAACTTACTGTGCCATTTAAATATTGTAAAGACTTCATGACCTGAAATGGTGTCAGTCATTAATCCTTTGACCTGCAGGTTAAACTGAATCCGTCACAAGTATTCCCAAAGCGTTTGTTCTCCCTGTCAGATTTACAAAGTACCTGCCTCCTGCTCATTGCAACAACAGGACGTAACTGGTGCTTCTGAAAGTTTCATAGCTGGTAGTATTCCATTAGGAGACATTATGACTTCAGGAATGGAGCACTAAACACAAAGTACAGCTGAGGCTGTTGGGAATGTCATTAGTTTTGCAGGTATTTGGTCATAAACCAAAGTAGTGCGCTAATTCAAATTTGTATATATTTCAAACAGCTGAACAGCTGAATAATTTGGATCAGGGTTTGTTTTTGAGAGTGAGAGGCTGCTTTTACAGACCGTCTCAGGTCCTACAGGATTCATTGTTAGCTTCTCACCAAGAAACATTGGGAGACTCACTCATACCAAGGAACATGAAGCAGTGAGAAGGAGATAACTAGTGTAAAAGTCTGTGGTATTGTTGACGTCTCTGCTCAAGTGTTGTTCAGAGATAGTTGACCACAGGGTCCAGGCTAATCACATCACAGCTCTTTGGCCTTTTAAAAATGGAAGCAGTGATGCAGGATCCCTGACTGTATTTCCTAATTCAGTAATCACTGATGTGGTTTGGTGTATATTTTAGGGGCAGTATGTATTCATAGCCAGCCATGTATTCTTAGCACTATAAGGCACTAATAATAAATGGGATATGTACAATGTACCTAAATGATGACACTTTATGAAGAAATCCGTAAAAATGTTTTAAAGTCTTTGGCAAAATGTAAATTATCATCAGTGGGTTTAATACATTTATTATATAAAATTACCGTATTGTATTATCGGGTGAAATCTTTGCAACCATTACGAAGTGAGTTGAAAAAATTCTGCAATGCTCTGCACTTATGAATCACTTTTGTGAACCATTAGACATGATTTCATGTCTAATGGTTCACAAAAGTGTTTCATAAGTGCAGGCCAAAAAAGGTCTTGTTTTCTGTGATATATTTTAAAAGATGATACAAATGTTTTTCTGATCTGGAGGTGGGTGCATGAAAACTGTAAGATTTTGTTCTGGTTCAGTAGCACCAAGTCTATTTCTAAAAATTTATAGTGAAAGAACTGTTTAGGTGCATTGATGGAATTGTAACTGCTTGATCCAAACAAACAGAATAATTCAAAGTTTTAGTCACTTATTTGCCACCTGTTGCATAGCTGCGCGATTAGTCAACTAAACGATTAAACGTTGCTATCCTCAATAGACAGCACCAGAAATACTAGTCAGTTAAACTATTTGTTGGTATTTTATTAATTTACAACGCCAGTAAACTGTTGTGCCTAAGATGTTCGGCAACCACCCGCCACCAGCCAGGGCTGCAGCCCCCCCTCCTCTTGTAATGCCCAGATGTTGTAAACCAGCAAGGTGAAAAGTGGGACAGATCACATCTCGTAAAACCAATATAATATCATTTACCCAACGCTGAGATCCTACTTAATTGTGTTTTCTACTTTTAGACTAGTCTACTAGTCTAAATTTAAATAACCCTTTATCAACAGAGAAATTTGTCATTAGGAATGTCTCTGTCACCAACAGCAGCTCAGCTGCTTTCCTTCTGGCAGATTTCAGTCATCTTATAGTGGGCAAGAAATGAACCAGTCATGGAACTAGAGTAATTTCAAGTGTGATGCCACGACTACAGTCAACTGGCTAGCTGCTGATCCCAGACCCAGTCCTGTCATTACTGGAACAGCTGGAGAAGGGCAGCACCAGCTGTACAGGGCTAATGATACACAGGGTGAATTTAGAACTGATGAGAGGGACAGACCCTGGCAGAACAGAGCACAAAGGTGAGGCCAAAGAGGAGAAGAGCAGGCCAAGTGTGGTGGTGTGTATGGTGGAGAAGAGGAAAATAGAGACTGAAAAACACTGAGGCAGGAGTCAGGGTATCCAGCGATCCACTAAAGGCCTAAAAAAAAATATGTAATTTTTGTGGTTAGATGCAGTAATTTTGCTATTGTTGTTATAAGAAGGCTTGCAGTTTAATTGTAATCCTTACGATGTCAGTCCTGATTGACAGCAAACACTCACTGCGTAGCTACTTTGTCAGAAATTCAACAAAAGAGCAACTGGGCTATCTGTACAGCACAACCAAACAAACTCAAATTATTTTGTTAAAGAAGTTTGTCAGTAATATGTACAACCATAATCTGGTTTCATGATGTGCACAGTGTGATTAGTGTTCCTCACAACAGCAGGACACAGTAAAAGGAGTTGATTACCTTGTTGAGGCGTTATCTTTGTAGATGTGTTTTTGATGAACATTTGCAGTCAGCACTAACCTTTGCGTCGAATACATTATATTTCCTGTGACTGTTTCATAATCAAAGCCATCCAAGGGTTTTATTTCATCAAAATCTTAAGGATTATAACTTTTATTACGATTGTTTTCTTTGGCAGTTCATCTCCTGACCATTCTCGCAATTAATCAATTAGTTGTTTGTGCCCATTGCAGTTACCAGAACTTGAGGAGACATCTTTTAGTTGCTTGTTCTGTTCGAGTTGCAGTTCAATACCCAAAGATATTCAGTTCATGAAAATATGGGACAGGGAAGGGCAACACGTTGTTATACTTGTGGAGTGTGAAGTAGGCATTATTTAACATTTTTTCCTTGACTGATTAAAAGAAATGATTAACAGTTTTCTCTTTTTGTATGAAAGTGTGTTGGGTCGGAAGGAGATTATTTTAAAGGGAGAAAAATGGAAAAGGGGCAATTTTTTATTTGTGGCGTTCCTCTTTATGTATTAAACTCTCTTTCAGTTAAATATATTGCACAAAGGGCTCAACTGATTTTTGATGAATATATCTCAACAGTTAACGTCCTTGTTTCCTTTTTGTTTCTTTGCCTGTCTGTACTTAACCAAATTTTGGAGGAAAATTTCAGTTACATACAACTTGGGTCTTAGGATTGATGGGAAAAACTTCTAAACTATCAGTAATTATCCATAAGTTGCCAAAATTGGATGAGAAAACAAAGGGGAACATTAACAACAAACTGTCCATTGTAAGCACCCATCCTAGTCTGCAGACCAGTTTAAAGTTTTGTTTCAACAATGTAGAAATCTCTCCCTGTCTCCCATTACTTCTCCAGGTTCTCAGTGATGTTTTGTTGGATCTGTACCGAGCTTTAAAGTGGGTGGTGCGCTCAGATCCAGATGACGTTGCAGTACTGCATGCCCAGCTGGCTCTGGAGGAGCTTGATGATGTAATGCGGAGGTCCATCTTCCCTGAACAGAAGCTGGAGAAGAAGATTGTTGTGTTGCCGTAGAACTAAATTTTTATTTTGCAGGGTCTTCATAATCCCTTCATGGTGTGAATTTACAGAGAACTTTATTTTTATGTGCTGTGTTTATAGGCAGTAATAGATCTGCTTCCATGTGATTGGATTTTGTGGTCAGTTGGTTTCAGAACTACAAACCAAAGGTCACCAAACAGCAGTGATGAAATCCTTCATGAAGTCTTTCCATAATGAAAGGAACAGTGACCCTACACCAGTGTGTTCTACTGTACCATTTATATTCAACTTACAAAATAAAGTTTTAACAAATTCTTCCATTTTATTATAAAGTATACAAAATATGTAAAGTGATACAATGTTTTGAAATGCCACTGTTTTACCCTGGATGTACTGCCCAATTCAAACAGCTTTATTAATGATCATATATCATCAGAAAAGTAAGAAAATAATTAAGCGGACAGTATTGTTTTTTGTATTTCAACTTGATGAAAAACTAAACAACTGTCAGTTTATGAGGAGGTGTGAGAAAAATGTTTTAAAAAATGTTATCCAAGAAGAAAAAACTTCCGACTGTGGCGGTTGAAGTCCTGCAGTGAGAAATCAGCATATAAAAATATACATATTTAGCGCTGTCAGTACTTGTGTTATGGGCTGTAAGGAAACACTACAGCTGAGCAGTGCCATTTTGTGACAGAAATAAAGAAGTGGTTTGATGTTAAACTGGATGACAATGACTGGGAGGAGGCAGGCAAGGGGACCGGACTGAGATCGATGCATGAAAACATCCCATTGTAGGTGAAGTTACACTGTCAGGGCAAGCTGAGGATGCTCACCTGGACACAAAGAGAAAATTCTAAGTAGGAATTGGAAAATGCAACAAATTCCCTTAAATCACATGTATGTGCCACTTCAGAACACATCTGCTTATATGTAGAATTCAAAATCACTGCAAGAGTAACATGTTAATCCTAACTACTTTAGTCAAGTACAAGTTTTGTTGGTTTGAAGATGCCATTATACTTGAGTTCTCAAAAATTCACCTGGTTTGATATATTTTGGTTTTCTAAACAGACTAGAGACTTACAGAGCTGTGATTACGTTTTTATGTCTTTGAAAACATGGTGGCAAGCAGTGATTTTTATCTTTGAACACTAACATGAAGAAGAAACTGGACAATAGTTGGACCACTGTGTAAACAGGGCCGAATGGGTTCCAGCAAGGTTTGAACAGTCGGGCTCAAGGCCTACTCAAAGGAAGGACACATTCCTTCTTTTTGTTTCATCCATTGGGCAATAAGCGAGTAGTGTATGAAGCCTGACCTTCTCCATCTCTCCCTCTGTGTGAACATACAGCAAGAAAACACAAGGAGCTTCAGCCTTCTTTGTAATCCATGGACCTATTCCCCAACATTGAGTCACAGTATCAGTGCTTCAGGCGGTTAAAACATAGGCTCTTTCATCATGATGGCAGATTTAGGCCTCTTCACAGCATTGTTATCAATGGCTCTTGAATCACACCTGTGTTTACACTGAAGGTTATTTATTTTTCAGTTAGCAATGCTTCAAACATCCTGCTGGTAGATTTTAAACACTAACAATAAGACGTGTTTAAAAAAAAAAATGTTTGCCAAGGTCTAATGTATCATTTGCATGTCAAAGAGTTAATTCCCATTAAATTAAAGACAGCAACCTTTGTACAAACAGGTTAAAATGCTTAATGTTTATAGATCTGCATCATCAAGAAAACATGCTGAGTTGAGGTGATACATGTCTAGAAGCTAAACTTGGAAAAAATTAAAGGATTGGTTACTATCTTTCAAATCAAAGTTCCCTCTGTGTTTCCTGCAACAATGTTTCCTTGTTGAGCTACAGAAGAGGGATAGTAACAAAATGGGGAATTTCATACTAAAAAGACTAACTTTGGAAGATACCCACTTGATTTGTCTAATTCAAACAAGTGAAGCCCCATGTTAGCTACAGATAAAGTTAACACATTTTTGCACAAAATGAGACTGCAGACAATTGTCACTTGAATAATTGTGAACGTAGTCTGACGGGTTCATTTGAGAATGAGGCATTGTACATGTTATTTCGGTCAAGGTCCCACTGGGTACTCTAAATGGAGAGCTAAATTGTAGCTGTGTAGTTGTATTGGTTTTTTTTCAACAACTTTGCGGTTCCACATAGCTCTATGAAGCTTTTTAGCATATTTTATCTCATTATTCTTTTTTTATTTATTTATTGAATATTCTTATTATACAAAATTGGTTACTTTGCATTTATTTCTGAAGATATTCTACATTCTTTCCTTAAAATTCAGGGACGCCGATAAGTTCAACCCGGACTGTATTGAAAGTGTGTCCTTTTGCTCCCCTGCGAGCCTCTGTGACCTATACCCATAACACCCTTTCCTATGTTGCTTCGCAAAAATGTTTACATAGAAGTATAATTACAGCCTCACAAATGATACTAACATGTTGCATAATGGGAATTGTCAGATCCAGCATTTTTGAGTCTTTATCCATGCCAGGGACTACAAGACGTGACATAAATGAGTGGACTAGTGGTCTCGTTATGATACCAATTTTCAACCTTGGTTAGCTGTTAACTGACTTGTTGAGAAAATCCTTTTGTTCAATTAACTCTGGTGGCTCTATCTAAAAGCCTTTAATATGGCCATCTATAGTGAGTTAGTCTTACCCTGTTTTCCCACTGAGAGAGGGGGTGTGCTGAAGCCATGAGAGGTCAGTTACAGTAATTACTATATCTCACAATGTGTCACAGTCAGGGAGCCAGAGAGGAGAATGTATGATAGAGATGATTGTGAGCCACTTTAGCCTTATTTCCTGATGAGAGTTTGTTTTAAGTAATGTGCATTCTATGACCTGATTTAAATAAATGTGTTTGAGTGGCTTTGGCAGCCATGTATTGGTTCTCAGAGGCAAACTGTAATTTATCTTAGGCTGCCAGCCCAGTATGGTCACAGAACCTGCAGGATGTCAGCCGCTCAGCCATAGAGCAGGAGAGAGGAGGAAGGGAGGGTAGGTAAATAAGCCCATAAAGGATGCTTTGAGTCAGGCAGAGAGGAGGAGAGGAGAGGGGGCACTGGTCAAACAGTCCCCAGGCTTGTTGGAGACTGCTGGCTGCATTGCAGAGAGATAGGGAGTTAGCTGGGGTGTTCAGGGAGGGGAGGGGAGAGGGAAGGAGAAGGGGGTTAAAGGAGACAGAGAGAAGAGCTGTGGAGGAGAAGCTCAGCAGTGTTGGTCTGCCAGCTAGCAAGCCAAGCGGGACAGTGTGACAGAGGAGGAGAGAGGAAGAGAAGGAATTTGGCCCTGCTGAAAACAGAGAGGAGCTGATACTGCAGCAAGGCACAGTGGAAAAGGGGGCGACGAAACCTGGGGATGATTCACTGCAGGGAACAAAGAAGAAATCAGACTTAAGGACGCTGCCAAGATCAAGCTCCCTACTTTGGCCCTCAATCTTCTCCTTAACTATCAATTTGGCCCCAGGCTCATGGTGGAAATCAAGAGAAAGGATGGAGAACACCAGAGGCAGAGACCAGACAAGCCACTGCCCCCAACCTATAATCTACAGATGTAAGACTGCTGCAGCACCAGCTGTTGGCTGAGCACCTCTGACCACATCACAGCTGGGGGGGCTCCATACCCTGGGATAGTCCTGGTGGACTGAGGAAAGAGGTAGTGGAGGAGGAGGATCAGGCAGCAGGGAGGCTGGCCCAGAGTGGTGGAGGGTGGTGGTTTAAGCTGCCTGCTGTATTTTTGTATGTGGGATCTCCTGAATTAACCAAGCAAGCTGGAATAAAGATGTAGTGTGAGCTGGTAGAAGGAGGGGGATGGAACAAGGAGTGTGCTGTGCTGTGCTGAGGAGAGGAGAGGGCTTGAAGTCCTGGCTCGACAGACGGACCAGGCAGACAAAGATCTGAGGGGAGCCCTGAGGGAAAGACGAAGACGGAGGATCCATTGGCTCAGGAAGGTAAAGGTATTAAATATATGTTTTGAACTAAGAGACTATATCTGTGTCTATGGTGTATATTGACCCCACTAAAACAGAAAGATGAAGGACATTTCCTTCTTTGGCTAGTCCTCAATTCAACAAACAGCTAGTTTAGCTTTAAAACTTGAGTTTAAAGAAGGATTAGATTTAAATTTGAGTAATTCTTCAGGATTGGCAGGAAGATGTGAAGGTTTGGGAAAAGAGGATAAATGAATGTATAAACAAGTGAGAACAAATGGAAACTGAATGGAAAGTTTTAGAAAATTTGGAATAAGCTACTTGAAGCTTAGAAATTGCAGGGCAAAGAGTTGAGTGTGTTCAGGCTTGTGTGGTGAACGTGTTTGCAATGTGAGGTAAAGAAAATATTTTTTCTGCTTGACACCGTGACTGCTGAGTCTGTGTGTCTAAGAGTGAGTTAGTTAACTAATCACTTGAACAGGACTAAAGAACTTCTTGAACTGCTGCTCATTTTCTGTATTTATTGCTGGGGGAAGTTGTAAATTTACTCAATAAAAGCTAAATAATGGGTGTGTATCTATGTTCTCTGGCAATGTATGTACATTATCACTGAGTTTGGGTGTTTGTGTTGCATCCTGCATGTACTACATATGCTGCTTTGTCTTTCTGTGGGGGCAGACAGTAACCATTAAGAAACAGTTGACAGGAACGCCTCAGTGCAGCTGTTTGAAGGCTTCTGACATCTCCAAAGAAAATGCTGGCCTGTTTGATTTTCAATGGCATCACTGTCATGCTGGACCTGCCTGAGAAAAGACAATGGTCTGGTGACCTTTTATACTAATCCTGCTGGTGTCTGACAGGCTACTTGTATACAGTAAGACCTCAGGTGAAGTGGATAGCATCCACAACACATTCTGATCCAGTCAAAAAGGTATATAAGTGATAACATTCAGTCGATAGGTATCATAAGAAAATAAACCACCAGAAACAAGAATAGCAAGCTTATGTATCTTTTGAAGGAATAATAATGTATTCTTCCTCTTACAAAAGAACACTTTAATTCATAAGGAATAAAATGCATCCTTGCTCATTTCAACACTCTCAGGGTTCTGCTACTACAACCTTTCGTGGTCTGGTATTACCAGTGGTGTATGGTGGCTAATTTTAGATAATGTTAGTTCTAAGATCCCCTAATCACTATGTTATAAAACTAAGCCGATTAAGTGACTATTTGTGATGCTGGTTGTTGTGATGAACCCACAGACACAATATACTATCCCAACAAAAAAATTTTGTCAAAAAAAGCAACATACTGACAGTTGTGCTGTTCTCATAGCCTAACCAGTAGTTAGCCTGACTGTGGTGCTAGGGGAGGTCATGGAGTGTCCAAAATAGATAGGATTCATTCTCTGATGAGTATGACTAATACATCAAATTTCATGGCCAGTAGTTTTTGAGATTTTTTGTCCTGGATCAAAAACAGACTAAATAATGTTGGCATTGCCATCATTAGAACATATGATGCATTTTGAGATTTATGTCAGGTTTTAAATCACATAAAGATTGTTAAACAGACGATCTCCACAAAATATGAATGGAGGGCCAGAAGCTGCTTTGGGCCAATTTCAGTAGCAGGTAGTGTGAAATTACTTGGCATCAAATCAACCTGAAATACAGTTCAGGCATGACTTTTTTGTATGTTTGTTTGAATGATCACCCTGTGATAGCCTCAAAACTCTTTACACACTTATCTTCAGCTGTTAGTACTTTATTAGATTTTCCCCTGCTATATCAATTCCTTCAGTATGTAATGAGGTCTGTAAAAGAGGATTTTGTGCTACACTCGCTCGAGAAAACTGAGTGGAGGCACCGAGAAAGCCCTTAAGTGGCAAATTACTCTGAAATCCCAGACATATTTTTACAGTTTTATTTTTTGTATTCCCCATTCCTAAGTCAGCACAAGGTTTATCCATGTGCCACTTCACAACACCATTGATTATCATATGTCTTCATATCAAACTTTGATGTAATTTGGTGACCTTGACTCACATTAGCAGGAAGTGAGACTGTGGGGAGTTGTCAGGTCAATTCATATACACATATTCAAGTTTGTTCATACAGTGAAAATGAATATGTAGAATCTGTTCTCTCCTCTGCCTCAATAATCTTCTGTTCCATCTATCCCACTTGTTATAGTTCTATAGATAGGCAATAAACTTTTCTGAATTAAAAGTTAGTTTTTCCAACAAGGAGAATAAGTGATCGGTAAAAAATTGAAAATTATTACCTAAACAGCTTACGTCTGAGGACAACTAACTATTACAGTGCACTTTCATTACAACAATTATAAGAGAGGGGATAACTTCCTCTACTGTATGTTATTCCAAACCATAGAACTTTTTAAATTGTAGATAGATTCCCAAAGGTTTAAAGATCCCAAATATGTTTAATTTAATTTATTTAATTTGGGGGAAATATATGCAAAATGGCACAAAATACAGTATATTTTCATGCTAAAAAAATAGGTTGAATGAACTGTAGCAAACAGCTAATACATAATATACAGTATTGTGTGATTTTGTCATACAGTGTGGAAAAATACTCCACTGCCCCCAAGTGGCCAAAAAATTAATTAATGCAGGTTTAAAAACCAAGTGTCTGAAGTGTGTTTTTCTTTGAACAATACAAGAGCTTTAAGTGCCACAACACAAACACAGAAAAATTCTACAATTCCATTGCATTGTCATTTATGTATTTATAAGGACAAAGCACATTAATCCACATATCTCACACGTCTGTAAATGTACAAGTGTTAACCAGCTGGCTAATTTTCAACTGCAGTCCTTTAGGTAGATGTTCTGACACCATTGAAGTAATCCAATAGTGACACAAGCAAAGGCAGATCCAGAGCAAACTGTGCAGGCCTAAAAATACTTGTAGTTGTGGACTGATTTTGAAATGAATGACATCCATATCCCCACCCTCCCCAGGCCCAGTCATTTTTATGGAGGGCTCTGAGTTCTGATTGTTCACTTTACCTGCGTACCTGCAAGGATTTCCCTGCTCCCAGATCAGATCTGCCTTTCAAACTTTGACCTCCACTTGGCCATATTTGATGCTTTATTGGACATGTGCTTTATTGTTAAATAGTGTTAACATACTATAAGGTAGTATTGAGTATCTGTTACTGTCCCATATTTTATCTTTGTCTCCTCCTTCATGTCCTGTTTCCTAACTTCCCTCCCTTCCTAACTTTTTCTTGCTCCACCCAACTCTCTTTTCCAAACTTATTCCCCTATCCCACCATTCTTCCTTCCGCCTAAACTCAGTAAATGTCCCTCTCCCAAGGCCAAGCCATTATTTAACACTTCCCACCTTCTCACCTGAACTCCCAGGCCATTCAGTCAAATGGTTTGAATGCAGGAAATTCTTCCCATGTGGCACTGCCACCCCTGGGATACAGCTGGGAATATAATTACTAATTTGGATGATTTTTTTTTACGTACATTTTTAAGTAAGTTATGGAAGAGAGTTTTCATATTTCATTTCAGTCATTCCATAAAACACCAACCTGTCACCGTGATGCGGTCAGTATAACACATCAGATGTTACCTTGGGGCTAATTGCCATGAATAATCCCAGCTCCCAACATGCCAAGAACCCCTTCTAATGACTGTGGCCTTTGTCCCCAGGGCATTCAGACCACACTGCCTTAGCATCCTTGTAAAATCCACTGCAGATCACATATTGAGCAGAAGCTCTTTTGTCTGAGTAACAGGGACATTGTTTCTGAAAATAGATATTGTTTTTAAATGTTTTAAATACAAATGTTTAATGTTTTGAGTTCCACAAATGAAATTCCAGTCTCGTCCCTTGTTATTGAAGTTGAAGAGTCAGACATTTTAAAACCTAGGCAAATAAAACCAGATAATGCAATTACAATTGTTATTAGAGTAAGTAAATTCTTAATTCTATCACTAATTCTTTATAGCAATGAGCCCCTTGAACATTTAAGGTTTTACATTTTACTTTATGTGTTGTATTTTTCATTATTTTAACTGATGCTCTAATCCAGAAGTTGACTAAATGCAACTACATGATTAACCATAATACCAGTATCACCAGAATAGTCAGGCAAGAGTCAAATAAATCGAAAACAGAAAATGAGAGATTACTTTTTTTTTTTTAAATTAGGGCAACTGTCAGTGGAAAATTCTGGTTTTGGGATTATCCCAAAGAACCCGTAAATGACACGATGCCACATGTAAACATTGCTTGAGAAGAAATGTTTTGTGTATTCCAAAACCTCTATTTACAAAATTTCCTTTTCTGTATAGCACAGACGGTTTCTCTTTGATAACCGATCTGCTATCACTATCTGACTGTATATTCATGTAGAAAGTGATTCAGTGCCAGGATGTAAATATGTATATCCACTCAGAGTGGAGGATAAATCTGTCTGTGCCAGTGGATCCCACAGAGCTAGGTGTAATGATATAAATATCAGTCTGTCTCTCCTGCGTGGGCCTGGCCAGGTGAGGACAGGAGGTAATTCCATGAATGAAAGTATAGGATTATTCCTCCGTTCAACTGGTCCTGAGCACTGGCCAAATCCTGTCTGGCCTTTATTTAGAGCTATTAACCTAGAGAGAAGGAAGAAGGGAATGCCAGGGTGGCTGATGGGAGGAGGGGTGAGGGAGGAGAACAGATGTTCGGTGATCATTTGTAAGATCTTTCACTTAAAGTGATTGAATGTCCATAAAATCTGAGCCAAATACTCTTTGATAGTGTTTCATGAAGATATTATTGTGTACAGTATATGTTTGCATAGTTATAGTAGACAGAGGTAGCTGTTGTGGAAGTGGCAGTATCCATACAAGTAGTAATGATTCTCGTAGTGGTATTACTTGCAGTGAAATACTTTCTTCTTCCTAAAAGTAGCAGCAGTAGTAGAAATAGCAACGGCAATAATGCCAGTAATCTTATTTAATATTATTATTTTTAAGAATTATCACTAGTGCTATTAATTGCAGCAAGAGTTGAGTACTAATAGTAGTAGTACCTGCAAACCATTGCTACACTGGGCATTTAGTACCCTCTCTGTTACTTCTGGCGCTGTTTCTCAATGATGTCAAAGACTGGTGCTGGTGTGTTTTCATTTGACGGTGGCTGATTAAAGGTTTTACAGAGAAAAAAATGGAAATTGCACTTTAGTCAACTAATGAGTAATTACAAGCTTTTTAAGACAGGGCATTCAGTAAGACTCCAAAGTCCGCAGGACACGCTCGCTGTCTCACGTCATGAACAACTGACCTCTGTTGATATCGCCCCTTTCCTGTACATTTCCTCAAATGTGTAGTAGTGAAGTGAAAGCCAATTCAAACATAGTTTACCCACTTGTAATTTATTTTTCTCTTTCCCTGCCTACCTTGTGTTTTCTCCCTCTCCCTACACTTTTACCCTCTATAACATAAACTCTTTGGCCTCATTTTCACTCCCTCGCTCTATTCCTAATCTTCACTCCACAAATCTCTCAACCTCTCCCTGAACCTGACACCTCACTATCTCACATCCTCCTCCACTTTCAGATGCCCTCTCGCTGCAGGAATACGCTGAACATCGTGGTGACCACCCTTTTTGCTGCGGTGGTCCTCTTCACCATCCTACTGGCCTATGTCAAAGGTTAACTTGTAAATTTCATAAAGAGATAGAGAAACATTTACATGAGAATCAAAACAAGTGATGGTCATGTTTTTTAAAATTTATTTCAACTGTGTTTCTTTGTCATATAGGCTATCAATTCATCCGCACTGAACAGCACCACCTTTCCTTTGGCCTCTATGGTGCCTTCCTCTCCCTCCACCTCTTCCTTCAGAGCCTTTTCGCCTTCCTGGAGCATCGGCGCATGAGGAGCCCTGCCCTGCCTCAGTACCTCTGTCGTTCTGTGGCCCTCTGTATTGCCGCCTACCAGGAGGACCCAGACTACTTGAGGAAGTGCTTGCGCAGCATCTGTCGAATCTCCTTCTCTGGCCTGAAGGTTGTGCTGGTGGTGGATGGAAACCGACCCGAGGACCGCTACATGATGGACATTTTCCAGGAGGTGATGGGGGGGGCAGACCAGGCTGGCAGTATGGTGTGGAAGGGAAACTACCACAGTGATGGGAGTGGAGGAGTAGGTGTAGGAGGTGGAGGGAGGAGCACAGTGCACATGGAGGAGGCAGCACGCATTGCTCAGCTGGTCAGAGGCTGTCGCTACTCCTGTATCATGCAGGAGTGGGGAGGGAAAAGAGAGGTGATGTACACTGCCTTTAAAGCACTGGGGGACAGTGTGGATTATGTGCAGGTAAGGGCCACAGACGGACAATAGTACGTATGTATGTCTGCACTGAAAGAGTACAGAAAAGGTTTAGGACCATGTGAAAAAATATTAAAGAAATATTTATCTTATGTTATTACATTGATGTGTGATAAAATGTGTAAAATGACTTTAAGGGCCACATCAACAATTTTACACACTTAGATCTATTTACTTATCATGAGGAGTACTTCTCAGCTTCTGAAAAGAGAAAATAACCCTGATGATGTCACTCCTAGGCCTGAAAGTTCATATCTTTAATGGTATCCCCAATAACTTTTTAAATGTTCATTCAGGTCATCAATCTTTATTCGGACTCTATCGTTAGACCTTCTAATCTTTCCAAAACTGCAAAACGGCTCATGGTCACATGTTCTCTGATTTTATGCATGTTGTGAGATCACAGGTGTTTCAAGCAAGTTGAATCGGATGTTGATGCATTCTAATATCTTTTCAGATAGGTAGCAATTCTTCCTCTGTTGCAGGTCCATGAAATGCACCATTTGTTGTTTAGGGCTTGACATACTGTAAATGAGTAGATGGTACTAGAGCTACTTAGATTCAATACTGCGAGATTTGATAGCCAGTTTTTTACCAATGGGAGTTGGAATTATAAAGTTATTGCACTTCCACGCAGAGCTTTGAGAAACCCATCTACTCCATGTGCATCGCAATTGATGACGCTGCAAGAGGAGAAGTGAAAGAATCCCTAGCGTTGTTAAAATTCATCCTGTGGGGAACAAGAACGTCTGAACCAAATTTTATGCCAATTCATCAAACAGTTGTTTCACTAAAAATAACATATATCAACCTCACGGTCGCCCCTTGAGTAAAAGTCAGTGGATGTCAAGGATACTTTGAGCTCCATGTATCTTTATACCAAATGTTGTGCCAATTCATCAAATACATGTTGAGATTTTTCACAGAAGTGAGAACTTTGATCTGCTATTAGCACTACATGAAAAGTCAGAGGGTAAACAATTTTATCTGAATACATCTTCTGGATGTCTGTAGAAAACGTCATAGCCAAAATGAAGTCCACTGGTTATATTAATTAGGTATTTCAGTCTGGACCAAAATGGTGTGACTCCTGTCTGACTGATATGAAGTTGATTCAAAATGAAGTTGACAGGAGAGCTGATGAATCCTCAAATATATTTATTTAAAAGCATAAATGATGGTTACAGAGCTCCTGGCTGTCGTCTATCCCTAGCGCCAACAAGGTTCGGTCAGTTCACGAAGTATGACTGAATGTCTCTCCCTTGCCCAGCCTAGCTTAGCAACCTGTTTCCAGCAAGCGTTCACATTTTCGCACATTTAGACATCTGCTCTTCTGCAAAAGAGAATAGGTGAGGCAGTCAGCAAATTTCCAATATATACAAACATTTTGTTCCTTCATTATTTGTTATAATCCAACAGTCCCCCTTTTGGCCTCTGAAGGAGGCTATTTTATACCGTAAAGTTTACACACCCCCTTTCGATCTCATTTATGAGATCACACTTCTGACATGGCTAATACTACCTCTTCATCCTCACCTTCAGGCAAGCATCTCAACAAACCCTCTGTCTCGGCCTGATACATTTGATATGGTGGTGGGGGGTTTTTCTTCTCAATGGCAGCTACAATTATGCGCTCACATAGGGATCGAATTCAGGGAATGCAGCAACGCCCACAGAGACCCAGCGCTGTTATCATTCCAACCAAAGATAGGGCTACTGACACAATTAGAGTCTTCCATTTACCAAACCATTGCCCTAGTACGCCATCGAGGGGTTTATCGATACCAGAATTTTCATGCATTTCTTGAGACAATGTTCTAAGGCCTTCAAGGGCTCGAGTAACTGAGCCGTCTGGTTCATCCTTTCCACTTTTCCTTGGGACTGAGGATGATACACAGTGCCAAAAGCATGTTGGATCCCCAACAGCTTTTCAACTTCTCTCAGATATTTATTTTTAAAATGGGTCCCGTTGTCTGACCTTATTTTCGCTGGGAACCCATGGAAGGGAATGTAGTGGTTGATCAAAAACTTCCCCACTGTCTTGGCATCTTCGGCCTTTGCTGGGGTTGCTTCTGGCCAGCCGGTGTATGCATCCACTGCGACCAGGAGATAGCGATAACCTCGAACCCGCTCTCCCATATCAGTATAGTCAATAATGATTTCCGTGCCAGGGCACCTGCATGCATGAGGCCATGTGCCTCTGCAATCAGGGAGGGTGCCAACCTAGGAGGCAAAACCGGTCTCCCGTCGGCAGCCCGCCACAATCCTTCTGTACAAGTTGCTCCTCTGTCCTCCCAGAGGTTTTTCTCATGTTTTTCTGCTTTTTCTTGTTCCGCTTTTATCATATTTACATCGCATGGGGGCAGTATGTCGTGGATCATTCCTGTCTGCACCATTATGTAGTTTTGAACATATCCTGCAGCCTGTTTAGCCGCTGCATCCACAGCCTCGTTGCCTCTCGCAATTAGACTGTCTTCCTTGCTATGTCCTTTACACTTTATGATCCCTACCTCTTTTGGTAATTGCAAAACCTCCAAGAGATCTTTCATAGCCTTTTCGTGTTTTATGGGAGTGACGGATGCAGTCACAAAACCTGCCCTTAGCCATTGGGGCATTTCCACATGTATGGCTCCTACCACATACGCTGAATCTGCATAGATATTTACAACTTTTCCCTCTGCTGACTCTTTCCCTTGTAGCTGGCCCACTTTCACTTTCTCAAAACTGTTCCCTGTCTGACGCACCACTGCATATGCTGCTTTCAGCCCTTCCTGTGGGTGTTTGAAACAACCCCCCTCTGTGAAAATGGTTTCAGTCGCGTGCGGTATTGGTTCGATATTCAAGCCTTCTCTCACTTTCACATCCTGTCTCACTTTAGTTTCGCAGTCATGTTTCTGTCCTTCCCTCATAACATCTGCCATATTGATCCCATCGTGTGTGTATGTAATGTGTGGTGCGCTCAAGATACTGTCCAGTCTGGTCTGTCTGAGTGGAGTCATTGTGAATGCAGCAGAGTTTACGTATGCCACAATGCTGTGTGTAATTAATACAGTGAGTGTGTGTCCCATTACTACGTGTGCTGTTTTCTGCAATATCTTTGCTACTGCTGCTGCGTGACGTGTGCATGGCGGTTGTCTGTTCTCCATTGGGTCAAGTGCTACACTCACATACATTAACATCTGTCTGCCTCCCCCTTTTTTCTGAAATAAGACACCATTGACAGAGGATGTCTTTTCATAAACATCCAAAAAGGAATGGCGACTTGTAGTCTGGGATGGCCAGATCGGCTGCATTTGAAAGTTCCTGTTTCAATCTAATGAACAGACTTTCTGTGTCCTGATCCCAGGACAGTGGAGCGGTGAGGTTACGCATTCCCTGTGCATTAACCGAGGCACGTAAAGGCTTAGTCAGTTCGCAGTAGGAGGGGATGTAATGGCGACTATATCCCGTGAGTCCCAAAAAGGATAACATGTCTTTTACTGTCTGTGGTTTCGGGTGGGACAAAATGGACGACCTATGACCTCCTGACATTGCTTTGCCTCTGGCTGATACCATGCGACTGAGAAAGGCAACTTGTTGGCGGCAGCACTGCAATTTAGAACGGGATACTTAAAAACCACACCAGGCTAGTTGGTCCAGGACCGCATGAGTGGCGCGAAGGCATGAGTCGTCTGTCTCCGCTGCAATAAGCAAGTCATCTACATATTGTATCAGAGCTACGCCCGGGGGCAATTCTATGCCCTGCAGTTGCTGTTTTAAAGCCTGATTGAAAATACCTGGAGAGAGAATGAACTCCTGGGGAAGCCTGCGGTATTGCAGTGTCTTGTTACCATATGTGAATGAAAAGATGGGTTTCAAGTGATCCACTAGAGGGAGACAAAAGAACGCGTTGGCCAGGTCAATGCAGGTGAACCACTGATGTGAGGGTAACAGAGCAGTCAGGGCAGTGTATGGATTGGGGACCGATACCGTTGGAATGGCGATAATGGCGTTAATTCGGCGGAGGTCGTGAGCCATACGATATTTACCGGTGTTTTGTTTCTCTACAGGCAATATCAGTGTGTTCCACGCTGAGTGGGAAGGTTCCAACACGCCCGCCTCAAGCAAGCCTTCTATGGTATTGGAAATGCCCTCAGCCGCTGCTGGTTTATGCTTATATTGTGTCTGATAGATGGGCGTGTCATCCTTGAGCTCAAACGTGACTTAAGATACCATCGAGAGAGCAGAGAACACTCGCTCCGGTCGCGAGTAGAATGTCTCTTCCCATCAAGTTCACTGGGCAATTTGGTGAGGCTATGTATTGATGCCTGAATTGTTGTTGTGCCAGCCTCAGCTGTGAGGAAAGGGGCGTGGTTAAAGGCAGGTGTACAGGAGTCCCAGAGAAACCCGTAACTCGAACACACTGTTTTGAAAGTGGAGGAGTCACAGTTGGTGTGTTAAGAGTGGAATACCGAGCACCGGTGACCACTAGGAAAGGCAAGTCTTTTCCCATTACTGAAATATTCAGAAGAGGATCTGCCAATTCCTCTTCTTGTGGGGTTCTTGGGCCTCCTCATCCTTGGTACGGCTCTTCCCACTGACCCATGGGATACTGCCCTTGTTGAGGCTGTGGAGGTGCAGACTGAGGATTGGGAGCCTGATGTGATGGAGCTTGTGAGTATGCGTCTGTGCATACGGCTGTGGGGCTTGTGAATGGGGTTGTGGAGGGAAACCACCTTGTCCCCGACCTCTACGGGCAGCCAAGCTTCCCCTTTGTGTTCTCCAATGGTTGTTATTCTGTGGGCATTCATGTTTCCAGTGCGTTACGTCACCACAAAAATGACATCCATAGTACATATTGTGTGACCTTCCGCGTGGACCACAACCTCTGCCCCCCCATGTCTCCCCTGAACCCTCCGCGTCCTCTATAAGGAGGTTGGGGAGGTGCCCACAGTGGAGTGGGATATAAGTCATGATCACCTTTGTCACCTGAGGGTTGCTGCACCAACTGAAGCTCATTTTTGGCTTTCTCTTTCCATTTCTTTGTTTCATTAGTTTTACGTCTAGCTTCCTCTAATTGCAATTTCAGAAGTTGAGTTTGCAGGTCTGATTCTTTTTCTTGGTTCTCTCCCTGTTGTTTCCTATGCTTAGCGAAATGATGGGCCAAATGTTTTTCCCATTGATCCGTAGGGGCTCCATGCAGTTCAGGATTATCTTCCATAGCGGTCTTCACCGGTTTTGGAAGTTCTTCCAAAATA
>NC_053407.1:3512974-3522974 GCF_016859285.1 Xiphias gladius | reverse complement strand
TGTGTGACCCACAGCATTATTATACCCTGTGTGTTTGTTGTTGTTTCTTTTTCAGGTGTGTGACTCAGACACAGTTCTAGACCCAGCATGTACCATGGAAATGCTTAAGATACTTGAGGAAGATCCAATGGTGGGAGGAGTTGGTGGAGACGTACAGGTAAAATACCTGTATAATACTGTAATACTTCAGTCATGGAAGGTGTAGTGAAAGTTAACTAAAATGTTTGGTTTGAAAGTCAACTTACAAACTTTTTTGCCACTGGGGGAGGTGATTAAAAGCTCAGTATAACATGTTGAAAAATTCCAATTAACCCATAAGATTTTCCCTTTCTTAATTTCTTGATTTTTTCTTACTCTACACTTTCCTATCCTCCAGATCCTCAACAAGTATGACTCATGGATCTCCTTCCTCAGCAGTGTGCGCTACTGGATGGCCTTCAACATCGAGCGAGCCTGCCAGTCCTACTTTGGATGTGTCCAGTGTATCAGTGGCCCCCTGGGGATGTACAGAAACACCTTGCTCCAGCGCTTCCTGGAGCCCTGGTACCATCAGACCTTCTTAGGCTCCAAGTGCAGCTTCGGTGATGACCGCCACCTCACCAATCGGGTGCTCAGCTTCGGTTACAAGACGAAATTCACAGCGCGATCGCAGTGCCAGACTGAGACACCAACCCAGTATCTACGTTGGCTGAACCAGCAGACTCGCTGGAGCAAGTCCTACTTCCGTGAGTGGCTCTACAACGCCCTGTGGTTCCACAAGCACAGCCTTTGGATGACCTATGAGTCTGTGGTCACTGGCTTCTTCCCCTTCTTCTTGGTTGCCACCGTCATCCATCTCTTCTACCGTGGAAGGCTGTGGAACATCCTCCTCTTTTTACTGACGGTACAGCTGGTTGGGATGGTGAAGGCCACCTATGCCTGTTTCCTGCGTGGCAGCCTGGTCATGATTTTCATGTCACTCTACTCTCTGATGTACATGTCCAGCTTGCTCCCTGCCAAAATATTTGCCTTACTCACCATCAACAAGGCTGGATGGGGCACTTCAGGCCGCAGGAAGATCGTTGTCAATTTCATTGGCGTTGTGCCCGTCACAATGTGGGCAATGGTGCTGCTTGGAGGTGTGGTGTATACAGTCTACTGTGAAACACAGGAGCCATTCAGTGAGACAGAGAAGGCCTTGTTGATAACAGGGACAATACTCTACGCCTGCTACTGGCTCATTCTGCTGGTGCTTTACCTTGCAATCGTAGCCAAACGGTGTAACAAGAGGGAAGAACAGTATCACCTTCCATATGTGGAGGCATAAACCTGTTAGCAGAGAGACTCGTAGGACTTTCGTGCCAGATTTCACTACAGTATGATTCTAGCAGGGTCTCCGTTGACCCTATGCACTGCTAGAGTGATGAGCTGTGAACCAGAAAGACACTCACATCTTCAACACTGGTGCTAAAAAGGTGTGAATCTGAAATCTGAGTATCAGGAATCTAATCCAGTAGGGGGAGACTCAGAAGACTGGATCCATACAGCTCTCCCATTTATATCATTCTCAATGGTGCTTCACATTGAAAAACCAAATTCATTGTGTTCATTCACTTGTAATAGTGACATGCTCAGAACATTAGGTGGTTATGGGTATAAGTTAGCTGTAAAAGTGACAGAGGGGTGCATTATGGTGTTGTTAATGAATATAAAGCAGGAAAATGCACAAAATAAGAGTAAGATACAGAAAGGTCTTAGTTACTGGTTGGTCAGTTTTTCATGTTTTTCATTTTAATAAAGATACGATAAAATGTAACAGACCTGAGCTTCTATTATAGACACCAATAAATAACATAGCATGGCATTTCTCTCAGATTAGTCAAAAGACCCCTATTTTAAATAAGAAGGGGGAACCTCAGATGGAGTGCATATAAGCAGTGCTGGCCAAGATTTTTGAAAATTATAATCAATTACTTATTTACGCATTACTCATTGAAAAAGCAATTACAATTTACAGTTTACTGATTACTCAGCAGCAAAAATGATGCGTTACATTACTTTCATTACTCAGCCCAGCTTTGTCACGTGTTGCATCTTTCTATTTAACATGTACAAAATAGAGAGTGAAACATTGTGGTCTGACAATTTGAAGGGATTTACTGATTATCTGGCAACTGGCATAAATTTGGCTCAGACAACTGGAGTCTTTGGACGATTTAACCCCAATTCACTCCTCTCAACATATCTGCCAACTCATAACAAATGTGATCTGTGACCTTGTGCAGTACCAATATTCGGCCCAGATTGTCTGGTAATGTGAGGGGCTTACAGAGCCAATCTTAAAACTTCCCGAACTTCTTGCAGACTCATCGGGACCGCCAATTAGTATCAAGCACGTTTGATATTCAGGAATTAAAATGAGGATGATTACGACTATGGTTACGTCAGTCCCGGAACAGCTAACGTTGTTGCCTAGCAACAGCAAACATTCTAGCCCTCAAAGCTATTGTTAGCTAGCATACTACTTTTTAGGGGTATTAAAAATGACACCTCTCACCTCCCGTTACTGCTGAAGAACAGACAACCTGTGTTGACCATGCCTCCACAACCATTTTCTCATCCAGACTCATTTCGCTTTCTGCTTTTTTTTTCTCACTGTATTACTAACGTTAAAGGAAGTTGTTGCACCATTTTGTTTACGTCTGCTACCCCATGAGGTCATGTGAGATGAGATCACGTAAGGTGTATTGCTCCTTCTGATACGATCATCTTAATAATACCCTATAATGTATGATGTGCCATTGTTTTAAAATCTTGTAGTGTACATATTTGAAATTAGAGAGAAGATCATCTGTGAAGTTTCTCCTTATGTACTTGCTTTAACCCGATTTCAAAATCAGTTAGGATTTTAAAAGTCTAATAGTTTAATAAAAAGTTAAACAAAATAAAAAAATGAATAAATAATAAAATTAAATTTAAGTCTGAGCCCGGATTTAGCCTCGGTGACTGCACACTGCTTTATAGAAGCCTCAGCTCTGTAGTTCACATGCCTTCCAACTCTGAAGAAAACCGTGGTTCCTCAACATAGCCTTATCCAGGGCTAATGTTAGCATGCCAGCTAAGAATGCACAACATGTAAATAAGACAACTCTGGAATTACCAGGAGCCATCGCTATTCCCCTCTTGTGGTACAAGGCTGTCTCCTTCGACCTACATCCCCTTTGCTAAACTTGCACATCCTACGCCAGTTTCTGCACTGAAGACACAGAGACCAAACTGATACCAACCCTCCCATCAAACTCAGCGAACAAGCTTAAACCCAAATATTAAAGTAAAAGAGCTTTACTGGGATCAGTAACTTTGAAATAATTACTGAATTTCAAATTGTAATCGCTTGCACTGATTGTTACTAAAAAAATAGTAACCATGTTACTTTAACAGACCACTAGGTCCAGTACTGGTCACCACTGAATATGAGGCTTCAGCAGATTGAGAGTATTTTCCGGTAAAATTTCCCTCTTTGTGTTTCCACTTTGTAAGCCACAGCTAAAGTATACTTAAAATGGATACTCTATCCCTCATCTTGTACAGTGTACTCTCAGAAGGAAGGTATAGCTACACAGACAGTATGGACGGGATGAACGTTTACAGCAACCTAAAACTCTGATAGGCATGTGAGTACTGTATTAAGATTTCTTTAAAACTCCAAAGCTGTCCTTTAAGTCTACATTTTATGACAGGGATCACTGCTGAAAGTTACCAATTTTCAAGAACTGCAAAGAATGAGAACTTCTCTTAACTCACTTCTTGACCCCTCAGCCATGAACAGCAGAATCATCTGCCGCAAGTGTATTTTGTGAAGCAGTTATTACAGACCAGACAATCTAACATTTCTGAATATATGACATGCAGTTGTATTTTTGGTGCTGTTGAGCAGTGTCAAGTGAGTAACTTATTGTTGTAAAATGTGTCCAATTCTCAGCTTAGTTACCAGTGGGTCGTAGTTTTATTCAGCGATTCAGAGATTTTTTTATATGGTCACTTTTACATATTACAAAAGGTGCCAAATTATGTTTCTGTAACAGTAAGGACATTATACTCTTAATAGAGATTTGTGTCATTTTACAGTAGATTTAGACTTTGTTTATTCATTCCATCAACAAGACTGAAAACCAAAGATTTATTTGAAGTAAGAGCCTTGAGAGCTTTGCTTTCAGTTTTTTTTCATGTTTTAAAATTTGAATATGATTTCAGATCAGACAGATTCAGTTCTAAAAGGTATGTTTCAAAAACTAAACACCTAGTGCAATTGTCAAAGTGTTGGCACCATCAGCATTATCTGTCTACACTGAGAGCTATGGACATTTGAACTCTTTGTGCCATAAGTTATATTCATATTTTTTTTATTTTGAGTGGGCTATATAAGTTTAAACTTGAAAGTTCAAAAAGGGACACATACTGTACATTAAACGAAAAATGTACTTATAGGCTATATCTGCCCTTTCTGATGGTCAATGTAAGGGATCTGGTTTCTTGATTTTTCTGCTATTTCTCTCTCTGGGCATCCCAGGATACTGGAATTTTCCTAAATCATTAAAAATGCATTCTATTTTGGACACAATCCTCCCAGTCATAGAGAGTGTCTCCATGATTTTAAATGACTACACTGACGTTTTACCCATGCTGTTTAGATTTTTCTGATTATATCTTTTGTTCACTTTATTGTATGTTCAATTAAAAAAGAGAATTACATTTTCAAGAATTAATTGGACTAGAGCATCAGTGTTTTAACATTAAAATATTTAGGAATGATAGTCTGCAAAAAGACAGGTTGTAGTGATCAACCTTATTTTGTTATCTACATTGTGTCAGTGAATGTAAACAGGTAATCGGGATGCAGTAGCCGCTGCTCAACTTTGATCGGTTAATTTGGCTTTGAATCAGTCTCTGTTGCTAATATGCTAAAGAGTGCGGCCTCAGCTTTAACAGGCTTGAATTCTTTAATGACAGCACTCGAGCTGACATGGACTCCACGTTTGTGCACAACCTGATAACCAGTGTTATCCCAGCATGATTTGACATTGTTCCAAAGAGCTTCTTTTGATGTCAATGAATGCTTGGCTTTCTAAGTCTTGAAGTGGCCACATAAATGGAGTAAAGTCCATGACAGTCAGGACTCCTTGGTCTTCAAGTAGTTCCTGCAAAGTTTTGAGTGTGTTTGGGGTCATCATCCTCCTGCAGTATGAATCCTTCTCCAAAAAAATGCAAACCAGAGGGTATTACATATCTCTGGAGAATGAAGTGGTACTTCTTGGTCAGGGTGTAGTCAATTCAATGCAGGTGTCAAACTTCAACGTAGGCAAAAAAATCTCTACCTCCAGATTCCAACCATGTTTTACTGTCTGTTTGATACACTGCAGTGTCGTCTCTCCTGTTCATCTCCTTATATACACCCTTCTGTTACGGTCATAAATTTCTTCCTTTATTTAGCAAATTCTGTATCTGTGATCAAGTTGATTTTCTATTTCTCATGGAACTAAGCTTGTTGTACTGATCTTCTGATTGTGTGGTCACTTTCGCTCTGCCTTGGATACAACTGATCCAGTTTCTGCAGTGTTCAATGCACTGCCCCCTTAGAAACCTTTAGTCTAGCCATGATTTGACGCTGACACCTCTTCCTAACATACAGCGAGCGAACGAACTCTAGCGGATGGAGCGCAAAAAAATTGTTGAGATATAGTACGAGCAGCGTAGCATGTTGAGTGGATGCAAGAGGAGGGGATAAGATGTTTGTGCCACCTGTGATTTCTCCCACTGAAAATGAGTAAGTTTTGATCATATCCTCAGGTAGAATGATTATTTCTGTGATTTGTACACCATTATATTTTGTATAGGCTCATTATATAGGCTGTAATAAAGAGTTATATTGATTAACTATCAGAGTGTAAGTGGCGCAACAGCTGGACTTCAGACACCATGGACCACAGCCACAGCAGTGTCCAGCCCATTCACTCTGGGTAAGAACAGCTGTACTGTCTCATCTGATCTATTAAGTATCTTTACGTATCGTTTACCAGCATGCATACACATATACAACATACACAAACATAATATGTGTATATAAACACATATACGGCACGTATATCCATGTAGCTATTGCAGAAATTACATATATTATATACTTACTGCAAAAATGTTTAACATTGTCTTTTCTTCTCCCCCTGGGGCAAGTGCGCGAAACTTTTGAAGAAACAGAGCCAGGGCAAACGAGTTTTCAAACAAGTGACACGTTGCTCAGCCTGTTCAATGACAGCCTGTCCCAATGAAGGCTAGGGATTCTTCATTGGGAAACACTGAAACAATCTGATGTTCGCTCGCGTACCTGCATAGCGTCCAGTTAGGAATCAGTCTGTGAAAGCCCATCTTTGCATAGAATAACAATTTTGACTAATGACACTTCCACTCATTTATGATGCCATTTTCCCCACTATCACAATTCTACTTAATAAGCAATGTTCTGCTGGAAAATTCAGGCACAGCCTTATATATAACAGATGAACACTGGCTGCAAGTTGAGATATTTGAACGAGGCTCTGATGAGTAGATCAAACCCACCTGAGTGTCATCCGAAAGCATGCTTCTATGGGCAGGATACAACTCAAGGAAATCTGACCTTTTGTACAAAGGAAGTTCGTAAATGCCGCAAATTTGCTTGTGTTTTTAAAGCTTTCCGAATCTCCAAACTTTCAGATTTTTTCTAGGTTTACATTAAAATATTATAAAAGATTTTCAATGTGGTCTCACATTTTTGGACCCCACTTTGTGTTTGTGTGTTTTTACCCACACATACACATCCACACACACACACACACTTATATACATTCATACATACACGTATGTATGTATATAAATATGTAAATACATACATATATACCTATATACACATGCATATATACATATATACACATACATATATACATACAAACATATGTATGTGTATATACATGGTGGTGTGTCTTCCACAAGCTCGAGTCCTCTACCAGAGGCCTGGGAGTTTGAGGGTTCTATGCATGTATCTTGGACTACATAGGACTGCGCTCTTCTGGACAGAGACCTCAGATGTTGTATCTGCTGGACCCATTCTCCCAGTTTGTGGGTCACAGCCCCCAGTGCTCCAATTACCACTGGCACCACTGTTGCCTTTACTCCCCAAATCTTTTCTAGCTTCTCTTTCAGCCCTTGGTATTTTTCGATCTTCTCTTGTTCCTTCTTCTTGATGTTGCTGTAGCTTGGGATCGCTACGTCTATCACTACTGCCTTCTTCTGTTGTTTGTCGATCAACACGATGTCCAGTTGGTTAGCCATCACCAGTTTGTCAGTCTGGATCTGGAAGTCCCACAGGATCTTGGCTTGGTCATTCTCAACCACCTTAGGGGTTGTCTTCCATTGTGACCTTGGGACCTCCAACCCATACTCAACCCATACTATCCCTCCATGATGGTTCCTACTCCTCCTCTGCATCATCAGGTTTCTGCTGCCTGAGGTATTCCCTTAGCAGTTCATCTTTGGGGGCCATCTTCCTGATGTAATCCTGGATGTTGGTGTTTCGTCCTGGACAGTGGCTCTCACCAGTCCTCGGCCTCCCTCGTTCCGCTTAGTGTACAGTCTCAGGGTGCTGGACTTGGGGTGAAACCCTCCATGCATTGTGAGGAGCTTTCTTGTCTTGATATCAGGGGCCTCTATCTCCTTCTTTGGCCAGCTTATTATACCAGCGGGGTATCTGATGACTGGCAGGGAGTACGTGTTGATGGCCCGTATCTTGTTCTTCCCATTCAGCCGACTTTTCAGGACCTTTCCTTACTCTGTGTAGGTATTTGGCTGTGGCTGACTTCTTTGCAGCATCCTCAAAGTTCCCATTTGCCTGCGGGATCCCAAGGTATTTGTAGCTGTCATGAACATCTGCAATGCTGCCTTCTGCTAGTTCAACCCTCTCCGTTCTAATCATCTTCCCTCTCTTCGATACCATCCAACCACACATATCTAGTCCGAATGACATTCTGATGTTGTTGCTGTAGATCCTGGTGAGGTGGATCAGTGAGTCGATGTCTCACTCATTCCTGGCATACAGCTTGATGTCATCCATGTAGAGGAGGTGACTGATGGTTGTTCCGCTTTGGAACTGGTACCCGTAGCCACTCTTTGAGATGATCTGGCTGAGGGGGTTCAGGCCTATGCAGAACAGCAGCGGGGATAGTGCATCACCTTGGTATATGCCGCACTTGACGATAACTTGTGCAACTGGCTTTGAATTGGCCTCCAGAGTTGTTTTCCACAGCTCCATTGAGTTCTTGATGAAGGCTCTTAGTGTCCTGTTGATGTTGTACATGTCCAAGCATTCCAGTATCCATGTGTGTGGCATTGAGTCATAGGCCTTCTTGTAGTCAATCCAGGCGGTGCACAGGGTGGTCTGCCTGGTCTTGCAGTCTTGGGTGACTGCTCTATCGAGCAGTAGCTGGTGCTTAGCACCCCTGGTATTACTACCAATTCCTTTCTGGGCCCTGCTCATGTATTGGGCCATGTGCCTATTCATCTTAGCCGCTATGATGCCTGACAGGAGCTTCCATGTTGTTCCAGTCAGATTATTGCCCGGTAGTTGGATGGGATCGTGCCCTTCTGGGGGTCCTTCATGATCGGGACTGTCCGTCCTTGGGTTAACCACTCTGGGTGCGTCCCATCCATCAGCAGCTGGTTCATTTGTGCTGCCAGGCGTTCATGGAGTGCAGTCAGTTTCTTTAGAAAGTAGGTGTGTATCATGTCTGGACCCGGTGCTGTCCAGCTCTTCATACCTGGAACTCGTTCTTGGATGTCTGCCATTGTAATGGTCACTGGATCTTGTTCTGGGAGATTGCTGTGGTCCGCTCTTAGATCTACTAGCCACTGAGCATTGGTGTTATGTGATGCCTTCTGCTAGCAAATGCTCTTCAAGAAATTTTTCAGTTTCAGCCCTGGAAGGATCTGTTCTCATGTTATTACCTTGCCACTGAGAGTACACTTTGGATGGTTCGGTGGAGAACATCCTATCTATTTTCCTGACTTCTGCTTCTCCTGTGTATCTCTTCAGCCAGAGCTGTGAGCCTTTGCTTGGCAGTCTCCAGTGGCTCAGGTATAGGCAGCTTGTGGTACTTCCTGGGTATCCCTTTCGTCCCCATAAATTTCTGTAGCTCTGAGAGTTGACTAATTTCTCTCCGTGTTGCCTTGATCTTGGCCTCCAGTCTCCTTCTCCATGGGGGGTAATGCTCTTTGTGGCTTATGGTGTTCATCTTGTAGCCAAGCATCTCTAGGATCAATGTTGCTGTGGTGTATATCAGCTGATTGGACTCAAGTTACGGTCCTAGTAGGGATAGTACGTAGCGCTGGATTCACATCCTCTAGCATTCTTTCAGGGGGTACTTTGTCACTTAGCCTTGTTAATCGGCTCCGGGGCTGCCAGGTGTCAATCTTAGTCAATCTTAGGTCAGTTGCCCTTGTGTTAAGTTCATAAGGGCTTATTGGAGCTTGGTACCCAATCTCGGAGTGTGGGAAGGATGATGATATCTCCCCTCTGACCAGTCGTCCTGGCTCCCCCTTTCCGTAGCATGTGCGATTGTAGCTCATCAATCTCTTTGAACACTGAGTTAGAAGTTGTTTCCTTGTCAGCTTAGATGTTGGGTTTCGAAGCATCCATATATCCCACAATCTCTGCATGTAGCCCCTCTCATCAGGGTTACTTGTATAGTAGCATTTCAACAGATCCCTATTCTCTGCCCTGCCTCATCTATGTCTTGTTCCAGTGGCCCATTTCTCATCAGGGTGTCCTGGTTCCCGACCTGACATACACATATACATATAAATACATAAATCTATATATACATACGTACATACATACACACACATATATATATATATATATATATACACACACACATATATACATATATACACACACATACATATATACATATATATAAATATATACACATAT
>NC_053407.1:3456356-3511356 GCF_016859285.1 Xiphias gladius | reverse complement strand
ATCACATGGTACAGTATGCTTAAAATTAGGGGTCTGGGGGAGGGGGATGTGCTGAAGTCACCATTCATTCACCATGCTCTATGAGGATGGCTTTTTTCTGTACTTTTTTACTCCTACCTTATCATATTCTTTCTGTAGTCACTTTTTTAATTCTTAATGTAACTGTGCTGTGCTGCTTTATTATAGCATCACATTGATTGTGACCATATAAACAATTCTGTATCCTCATGTTTTTTGGTCTTATTTGAAGGTAGTAAATATTCAGCTTAATATTCTTCCTTTTATACGCCAAAACACTGACATTCATTCAGTATGAATCCTCAGATATTGTTTAGTGCCAGGACAAGACAGCACTGAGATTATTATAGGACTTAACTAATAGTAAACTGTTTGTCCAAACCTCATTAAGAGTTGGAGGGAGCGTGGTCCACACTGCAGCTTATGTACTGTATATCCCTGTTCATCTCTTCACAATGCTACAGTATATTTACCACACTGAGAGTGTTGTTGGGAAGCAGCAGAACCACCTTATTCATCCCGCCCACTAAAACATTTACTCTTCTACTCTCATTGGTGTGAGCAGATCTCTGTCATCTATACATATGAGGGACTCACTTGGACCCTGTTCATATCTGACCTTAACATGCATCTTGGCTTAGCCGATCACATGTGGACAGCTCTAAGTAGAGATGTGAATACATCAAAGACACATTGAGGACACACTGAGATCCGATTAATCAGACCACATTCAGAGTTGGTCTGGGCCGCATACGGCCAAATTCTTTTAGCAGTGTGTGCACAAATGTGTCCTGAGTCACACTGAAGGATCACCTACTCAGCTGACATCCTCTGCGAAAGCACGCGTAGGTAATGTCAGTCGTGTAAGCTGGCTTTGTCCATGACATGTGAAAATTTAAAAAATATTTTGGACCATTTGGACCAATCACAAGCGGTCACTTGAGATGCATGTCAAGATGTAATCTAATGCAAGGTGTAAAATAACGTAATTACAGCTGTCTACTTGTCATCAGATTATCCAAGACGCATGTTAATGCCAGGTATGAACAGGGCCTTGGTGGCTGAACAAACTGATTCAATAGTGTCTTAAATTTATGAATGTTGAGATGGATCCCTGCAGGGGTAACTGGCCTTTGAATTTAAGGTGTGCAACTTCATTTCACATGACCATTTCCTGGAGATTTTTGTCTAATGCTAAACTCCTGAGCCATAGCATTTGAGAAAATAAGCCCTAAAATCCCACATTACAAACTGGAATCGTGGGGTTTGAAAAAAGGTCCAATGAGAGATGCCATCAAGTTTCATTATGGGAAGTGTGAGACACAGTCTTTTTGGAGCTTGACCCAAACTAGGACCTCAAAGTCAGTTTATTTCAGCCTCTGCTGCTTCAATTTTTAATTTTGTCCCCCTATTTTATGAAACTATGACAGTAAAGCACTGGAGTACCCTTTTAATGAAGATTAGTACAAATTTGGTGAACTATCAGAGAATGTCTTTTAGAGAGTAAAATAGGTTTGGATGCTATTTATCAGTAGTTATCAGTTGTTTACGGCAGTCATAGGTTCCTCAATCTAAAATTTCTAGATGCCTTTTTTCGACCAAACCGACACATTTTAGTCAGTTGTCAAGATTATGTTTTGCAATAGAAAATGAGCAACAAGTACTGTCAATTCAGCTATACGGGCTCCATTTGATGATTAAATCTGAGAGAACATTGCTGCAACATCTCCAAAAAATACGGACAAACATGAATGTGTATGGAAAATGAACAAATTTTGCAAACCTTTTGGGACTTGTTACCCAACTCTAAACACCTGCAACTTATGTTCCATACTATACAACCTTTCCTCAAAACTTTAAAACAGTTTATGGTTCATGTTAAGTTATATACACCAATAACATAGACATGTCTCAGTGGCAACCGAAGATAATTCTACACATCGCATTTATTGTCGTATATAAGGTTATTCTGTCCTGATCTCCAAAATTCTTTTGCAAAAAAAGACTTATTATTATTACTAATTATTTAGTAATCCGTTTAGAATGTGATATTTGTCAGTGTGCAAGAGCCTTTGAAAAAGCATTTAGATGGTCATGGGACTGTTTGTCTAAGAATCTCAGAAAAACAATACAACATTCATTCATACTTGTGGGGAGCCTCATTAAAGTCTCTCTATAAAAAGGTGTAGTATTGATCAATTGTACAACAAAATGTAAAATCAAACTGCATCATATCAGAGTTGGATGACACAAACTGAATTATACTGTGAAAAAAAAAAAAAAAAAAGTCCAATACTCTAAATGTCAGATGGAGCACTAGTTACCATCACACAAGACCTCTGACCATATGAGAAAACATGGTCACACTATACCTTCTTGGGTACATTAGTGATGATGGGTTTTGGACGCGTCTTAAAGATTAGCTTCTGTTTGATGAGGGCAGACACACAGTAAGACTTGGAGGTGGACCCTTGTTGGTCCGTTTCCATGGGTGCCTGTATGACATCATCCTTGTTACTGTCATTGTCATGGCTGCCCAGAGTAACCTGCAAATGGTCGGAATGCTTGGTGAGGACAGCAAAGCATTTCTCCAGTTTGACCTGCTTCCCATACAGAATATGATGTCCTACAATCAGCACTGGCACCCCCTGGTGGAGGATGGAAGAAAAACAGTTCATTAAAATGAGACTGAGGGATGACAGGGAAAGGACCAGCTGAACCTCTGGAGATATACTCATTCTGTGCCATGAGGTAGTAAAAACTCTTACATATTGAGAGTTAACAAGAGTTGGCAACAAAAGAAAGACCACTTCAAGTAGGAATACTACTACTGATTATTTTCATTTCTGATTAGTCTGATGATCACTTTCTTGGTCAGAAAAATAGTCAAAAAAATTGTCCATCGAGATGACATTTTAAAATTGCTTGTTTGTCTGATCAACAGCCCAAAATCTAAAGATACTTAGTGTACTATCACGTAATAGCGAGAAATGCAGCAAATCCTCACAGTTGAGGGGCTAGAAGAAGACAGTTTAGCATTTTTGCTTGAAAAATGAAAAGAATCAATTTTCTAAATATTTTCAAATTTATTTTTTGTCGATTTACTAATCGATTGAAGCTAAAAGCTCCTTATATATTGAGAAGAGGAAACAAAAAGGAGTAAAAATGCACAAAACCTTAACTGAAATAGGAAACATTGGCATTGAAATGCTAGTATTGAAAAAGTTGTACGGGAACTGAAAAAATTTGCACTGAAAAATAAAACAGGTCTATCAAAAAAAAAAAATATCCAAGTTTTCAATTAAAAAAAAAAGTAACACACTTAGTCACTTTTGGCTGGACTGCAATAGCCGGGCCAGCCCTATAAATGCAAATGTTTGTTGCTGACTGACTGACTGATGAAGTTACAGCAAAATTCCGTTTGAGCGAGTAATGCAATTACACCATTGGTCGGCCAGCTGAGTGATGAAGTATCCTAACTGGCTGTAGCTCTTTCCAAATGAACTTGTGCAAACAGCTTCTATTTCATCATCAAGGGGGCGTTTACAGGTAGTGTCGCCAATTTATGCCTGGGCCACACCACCTACCTGTGCATGACAGCTAGCTCGCAGAAATGCTGCAGCTTGCACGTGTCTCCACACCGCCAGCGTTGTTGCTGCAGTGCTACTACTGCCAACCTTATATTTCTACACTGAGTTGGCCTTTGATAATGGCCATCAATAATAATGATCATCATTGATGAACAGTCCCTATAGCTACAGCCTACTATACAGTTATAGCCTACACTCAGTTTCTGCAATGACTATAGTACACATGTAGCCTCCACTTTCTCCTTTAAAAATGTGCAACTGCTAAAATGTTTTTATTTATTTATATATTTTTCATGTCTTTTACATATTCAGATACAGCCTAGACATTGAAATTATACTGAAAGCTGTCAGTTGTATAATGTTACTAGTACAAAATCAATATGACTATCAACAGGTCTTTTCCCTTTTTGCTGAGAATAGCGCATGTCACGTGAAAAATAGGCAAGGTGCCGAAAATTTAGTTGAAGCATCGCAACAGCAAGGCTCAAGCCGCACCTCAGACAGGCTGTGTGACTGCTCTAACCTTTTCACATGGGCACCAAAAATGAAAATCAAGGCGTAATATGACTGTCACGCACAGGTGAGGTAGGCGGTGTGGCCCAGGCCTTAGTGCCTTTGTCACTAGATTTACTGACTTATCAGACCCCTTAAACAACCCCTTTAACATCAAAAAAAGCACCTAGCCACAAATGTTGTGGCTCCACTACTTTCCATTAAAAAAAGCAAGAATTGCACCGCAAGTGGGATGTCGGGCTTTCCCTCCAAAGGCACACCTCCCCATGTATCGGACTGCATGGCAGCTAACATAGATTTGTATTAGCTTCTAACTTTCTCATTGATCATTTTACAATTAAATATAGCCGAAATAACAGCGCAGGCGTTGTCTTTAACTTATGTTTATGGTGATTTTTTCAGATGATGTCACGGTATTAAAAGCAGAAAACCCAAAAAATAACGGGCGGTATAGCCATATACTAAATTTTGATATAGTCTTGTTTATTGAAAGCTTTGATTTTTTTTCATGCCCATGTTTTTTATTTCAGTGTTCAATATTATTTTTCAGTGCCAGTACAACCTTTTTCAATCCAAGTGTTTCAGTGCCAATGTTTCTTTTTTCAGTTCAGATTTATAGAGTAAGTGCACCCATGATCAGGGGTGTCATCATAGGTTAAACAGACTTTCAACCCCTATATAATCATTACAGCTCTGCTTTTTCTCCATGCAAGATCTAGTCTTAGAAGAATACAGTTAGGTCCATAATTATTTAGACAGTGACAAAATTTTCATAATTTTGCCTCTGTATTTTAATAATTTTGCCACCACAATGGATTTGAAACAAAGCCATCAAGATGCTATTGAAATATAGACTTTCAGCTTTAATTCAAGGGGTTTGACAAAAATATCACATTAACCATTTAGGAATTACAGCCATTTTTATACATAGTCCCTCATTTTCAGAGGCTCAAAAGTAATTGGACAATTGACATTTGATAAATTCCACGGCCTGGTGTGGCCCGTTACTTTGTTATTTCATGACAAATGAAACAGATGAAAGGTCTGGAGTGGATTCCAAGTACTGAATTTGCATTTGGCAGCTGTTCATGGGAATTCTCAAATTTCAGTCCAAATAGGTGCCGATGCAAATGAAGGAGGCCATCATTAGGCCGAACAAACAAAACAAACCTATCAGACAGATAGCATAAACTTTAGGAGTGGCCAAATGAATAATTTGGTACATTCTTAAAAAGAAGGAATGAAGTGGTGAGCTCAGCAACACAACTAAAATGGATGATTGCAGAATTCTTTCCTTGAAGAAAAACCCATTCATTATATCTACCCATGCTAAAAACACTCTCGAGGAGGTAGGCATATCATTGCCCGAGTCCACAATCAAGAGACGCCTTCATGAATGTAAATACAGAGAGTTTACCACAAGGTGCAAGCCACTGGTAACACACTAATAATAGAAAGACCAGATTAGATTTTGCCAGAAACCCTCTAAAAAGGCCTGCCCAGTTCTGGAACAAGATTCTTTGGAAAGATGAAACAAATATTAACTTATACCAGAATGATGGGAAGAGAAGAGTATGAAGAAGGAAAGGAACGACTCATGATCCAAAGCATATCACATCATCTGTCAAACATGGTGGAGGCAGTGTTATAGCATGGGCATAAATCTAAATCTGGCTGCCAATGGAACTGGGTCACTGGTGTTTATTGATGATGTGACTGCTGATAGAAGTAGCAGGATGAATTCTGAAGTGCACAGGGCTATGCTATCTGCTCAGATTCTGCCACATGCTGCAAAACGGAAAGGATGATTATTCACAGTATAGATGGATAATGACCCAAAATATACTGCGAAAACAACCCAAGAGCTTCTCAAGGCAAAGAAATGTAAAATTCTTCAGTGGCCAATTCAGTCACCTGACCTCAATCCAACTGAGCATGTTTTACATTTAATGAAGACAAAACTGACGGCAGAAAAACCCACAAAGAAGCAGTAACTGAAAGTGGCTGCAGTAAAAGCCTGGCAAATAGTCTCACGGGAATAAACTCAGCATTTGGGGATGTCCGTGGGTTCCATACTTCAGCCAGCCATGACTGTAAAGGATTTTCATCCAAGTATTAAAAATAATCCTTATATTAAAAATAATGGTTTTTGTTCCAATTACTTTTGAGCCTCTGAAAATGAGGGACTATGTATAAAAATGACTGTAATTCCTAAATGGTTAATGTGATATTTTTGTAAAACCCCTTGAATTAAAGCTATAAGTCTACACTTCAATAACATCTTGATGGCAAATTCATTGTGGTGGTGTACAGGGGCAAAAATACAAAAATTGTGTTAACTGTCCAAATACTTGTGGACCTAACTGTACATATTCACAATCTGCTCTTAGACAGGGATAGATATACTCCATACTAATAGAAAACACCATATGGAAAGGATGAATACTAGAGCTGAAACAAATAGATGATTAATCAAGTAGCTGATCCACAGAAAGTTAATCGGCAATAATTTTAATAATTGATTAACCATTTATAGTCTTTTTTACCCAAAAAAATCTTCTCTAATTTGAGGATTTGCTGGTTTTCATTTACCTCTCTTCTATGATCGTATTATGAAATTATTAGTTTAATATCTGTGGATTTTGGACTGTTGATAGGATGGAACATTTAATCTGAAGACATCAACTCTTGCTCTGGGATGAGCATTATTGCTATTTTCTGACATTTTATAGACAATATTGTTAATCAATTAATTGATAAAATAATCAGCATTAATTGATCATGAAAAACAGTCATTAGTTTCAGCCTTAAGAAATAAAATAACCGAAAAGATGTCTTTTAAGAATGAGAAAAAGGACTGTTCGCTTCTACAAAAATTAAAATTCAGAGATGCGAAGGACCTACTCATTAGGTTATGATATCCAGTAACATGATGCTGTGATCTAAACTATTAGTGCAAATGTTTTGTTTTTAATCAAATAATTTTCTGTGGTTCTTGGTTTAGCAAATACACTACAAACCGATCCACAGTGACAAATAATTGGAATTTTAGTGCAACAAAATATAGGCTTCTCCTTATGTCATGTCCTGCTTCTTAGAGACACCAATCTACCTTTCTAATTGTAGATTTGCACGTACGTTGTTTCTGCAAAGTCCAGCCTGAGTTCTGTCAAAGTGTTAATTAATAGCTATTTTTGTTTGGCAACATATCATCTAAAACTCAGTTTGTAGTTGAAGAGCAAACTTTTGCTTTTCAGTCTTTTGTTTACCTCTTTGGTGTAGAGAAGGTCTCCCATCACATTTCCTGCCAGAACAGAGTTCTGTCTGGACATCATCTCTCCCTGCAGTTCCACCAGCAGCCATTCTGGAGGACTGCTGCCATCCGCACTGCCTCTAAAGGAGTACATACACACCAACATCAACTAAAAATACATAGAAAGACTTAATATTAAAATTCCATAACGTACTCCAAAAAGTAAATAAATAAATGAGTAACGTCCTATAAATTGCTGGAAATACAAATTTACGAGGTAACAGTAAGCTAAAGTGAAGTTAGTTCACCATTCTTACCTTATGATTATCTGAACCATTGTCCTGTTAAATAGCGAAGACCGTCGTACAACATCAAGACAAAAATGGCCGATAAGTTATAGATCCAATAAAAACAACCAATAAAACCAGTCTCAACAAAGCAGTTCCGATAACAATAACCAGCTTCGTTTAGTCAGTGCTCGTATTTCAGAAGTATTTACCGCTAGCTGTGTCAGAGTGATGACGTATTTCCGTAGCTTGTTAGGGGGAATCAGTACCGGTTCAAAGGTCCTCAACGTGGCTCCTGCTGTTTTCCACCTTGTGGATTTGGTAGCGGAGAAAGTTTAGTGATTGTGACAAAAAAGGGTAAATGGTGTTTTATAATTATTGTTAATATTGTTGAACTTAATGAATTGTTAAACAAAACTTTGGATTCCGTGTGTTTAACCTTTAAGGTTTTGGTTTTGTCAACGGACAGCATGTGTACAGGTTGTCTCATACTGTAGCCTGCCCACCTTTGATTACCCTCTCTGTTTGTGTTTTACTTAACAGTAAAATGGGTGAGTTCAAGGTGCACCGCGTTCGGTTCTTCGACTACATGCCCAGTGCTATCAGAGCCATGGCGTTTAACAGCCGCTCTGAGCGTCTGGCCCTGTCCCGGGCTGATGGAGCTGTGGAGATCTTCAACTTCGCTGACAATTACTTCCAAGAAAAGGTAACAAAATAGAGGAAGTCCAGATAACGTTCCCACATGGTCCACTTGTGTTTTGTATTCTAAAGTCCTCTGCAGAATTCGACGACTTGTATTAACAACTGAATAGCAGCACTTTGATTAATAAAGTCCAATGTTTTAGGCGTCTTCTTTCAGATTTTTTGTTTTTTTTTCTGGTTTAAGTAAGTACTGCTTAAGTTTGTTACATGTACTTCGTATTAAAGAGTGCTTTTTAGGGCTACTTTAATTCAAGTCACATTCTCCTTCCTATGTACTTTTGCAGATAAGAAAAGAAACTCTAAAATGCTTAATTTGTCAGTGGAGTTTGGCATAAGTGTCTTCCTACAAAAAATGGATTGGTGTCTGCAAGGCAAATACTTACAGCTGGAGGTAAGATGTGCAGGGATAATCTCCAAATTTGTTTTGATTTTGATGCCCAGGTGATGCCAGGACAAGACAGCAGGGCTGCTGAGGCACTGTGTTGGGTGGACCAGCGTCTGTTCAGTGCTGGTTTGAATGGAGAGATCACAGAGTATGACCTGGAGAACCTGAGGCCCAGGTACACTGTTTTGGCCTATGGAGGACCCATCTGGACCATCAGTAGCAACAACCAGGGAGCAATGCTAGCGGTTCGTCAAGACCTTGTGGCTATTATATTTACTTTATGCCCTATGCACAAATTTATCCGCAAAGGCTAAAGTTTCCAGAGTTAGAATAGAAGTGAAGGGCCTCATCTAGCCTTCAGCTTTGATTATTAAATGAGGGAATGTTTTCTCTGTCAGGTTGGTTGTGAGGATGGAACAGTAAAAATGTTTGAAATACTGGAGGAGCGCATTCGGTTTCAAAGAAACCTCGACAGGCAGAAAGGTAAGAGAACAAGCTGATTCCGTGGTATTTTTGTTTTTCAGCTGGAAGTATTCATAAATCCATACTTGTCCTTACAGTTTCTTATCATCACTATGTGCATGTCACAATTAATTGCATTTATGTGTCCAGCAACATACTTGTTGTTTGAGCTCCTTGATGTGACCGGTGTCCAATATGTGATCTACTAGGTCGTATTATATCTCTGTCCTGGCATCCCTCTGGTACACTGATTGCTGCTGGCATGATGGACATGATCAGAATCTTTGATGCTGAGACAGGTAAGCAGATAGAACTCAATCCTGAAGTGTTTTCCATGATTAGCACAGAACCTACGATCAGTTAAAATATTCAAATTGAACATCAGAAGGTGAGTTTGGTGTCTGTTAACTCCATGTGTTCCTTAAATATCCCCTAATGATATAATTGTGACCTTACAGTTTCTGCTTTTGTTTTTGCTGGCCTCAGGCCAAGCTACACACAGACTGCTGGTTGAGAGAGGTGTTGGGACACCCAAAAGCAAAGAGGTAGTTGTTTGGAGTGTTGCCTTCCTGTCTAACCACACCATCATTAGTGGTGATTCTGCCGGAAAAGTCCAGATCTGGGACGGACACACAGGAACGCTGGTCAGAACTCACCTAGTTACAAAGTGGGACGTTCTGGCTCTTTCTGTTTCACAGGTAAACGTGTAACTAATAATTAGGACACATTACACAACTTCTAGGCACTTTAAGTATACAAACCCTATGGAAACAACAATGTTAAACTTTCTAAATATTCAACAGGATCAGAGCAGTCTGGTAGCTGGGACGTCAGAGGGCACTGTCATCCAGTTCCAGTTCATCTCCTCCACTGTGGGCAAGCAGGATAAGGAGTGGGTTCGAACTAGGACCTTTAAAAACCACTCACATGATGTGAAGGCACTTGCCCACACTGAGACTGCTGTGGTTTCTGGAGGTCAGTGTTAAATCAGCTGTTGGTTTTTGATCTGTCACTCTGTCTGTCACTCTCTGTCTGTTGATGGATATGGATATAAATGGATGGATAGATACACTCTTGGTTGAAATTATTATTATTATTATTATTATTATTATTATAAGAACAGAATTTATAATATCTTCAGAAATGAATTCAAATTAATAATTTTTTATATAATCAAAGTATTTTAATTAGATGTCCAAGGTTACTGAACAAAAGAAAATAAAAATAAAAAACAAAATAGTGAAGTAATAACACAAAATGTACCCCAGACATAATTATTGTCACCCTTCACTAATATTTGGTTGCATAACCTCTGGCAAGAATGACAGCCTCGAAACGTTTGTTATAGCCAACTAGAAGCTTCTTGCACCTTTGCAATGGCAGATTTCAGCTCTCTCTTAAGGTTTTCAATGGGATTCAGGTAAGGACTCATAGCTGGCCAGTTTAAAACAGTCCATCTTTTCCTTTTCAACCATTCTTTTGTGCTGCTGTGTGTGTGTTTTGGGTCATTGTCCTGATGAAAGACCTGCAACGTAGTTTTCTGACACTGGGTAACACATTCGCTCTAAAATGGTAATCTTCTGCTTTCATCATTCCTTTAATACATTCAGTGCCTCCAGTACCAGAGGCAGCAAATCAGCACCACAGCATGAAAGAACCTCAAGCATGTTTTACTATAGGTAGGGTGGGGTTTTTTTTCCCCTTTTGGGCTTCATTTCCTCGCCTATAAACAAACTGATGCATTCCATCAAGACTGTGGCTTATCTATGAAGGTTTTTGCAAACATTAGTATTGCCTTTTTGTGCCTCTCTATCATTATTGTTGTCTGCCTTGGCTTTCACCCATGGATGTCAGCTTGGTATTTTTTCCACAATCTGCAATAACCCTTGCTGACTTCCCTCATTGAGTTTCTTCATACCACCACATGGTAGCATTTTAAGTTTTATGACTGTAAAACTACTTGATAACATTACAAACCTTTGAAACAGGAATTTCAAGATCTTTGCCAATTGCTTTGTAGCCTTTGGAATTGTTATGTATTTTGATAATAGCATTTCTGATGCTCTCAGACAGCTCTCTTGTCTTCACCGCTGTGAAAAAGAAACTTGAAACAATCAGCCCCTTTTAATGAAGTAAAACCATCATTCATTGGTTAATTCAGGTCATTTGAACACTGAAAATTAAGCATCTTACTTGTTTGTTTTTTTCTTTTAAATTTTGTTTAAGGAACAAATTTAAATTCATCAAAAGTGCGAATAATTGTGTCAAGCGTACATTTTATGTCTGTATTTTTATTTCACTGTGTGTGTATGACACACACACAGGTGTCTATTAAAGGAAAACCCGACATACAGTGTCTTAGTAAGGTGTTGGGCCATGACATGCCGCCAGAACAGCTGAGAGAGAGAGATTTTTTTTTTTGCGATCATTTAAAAAAAAAAATTCAATTATGATTCAAATACAAATGAAGTTAATCAAGCCAAGAAGGGAGGAAACAAAACAACTGACTCCTCAAATCATCAGACTTTAAACCAATTAAAATGTGCAAAATACAAGGTCCCTCCATATGATTTCTGATGGCCAATTCTAATTTTAAGAAGTGACATTTATGAATATCATTAAATTAGGCCATATTTCAGTTTTTAGCCATTGGGTATGGATTTTTGGATGGCAATGTCGGTCAGTCCATACTGAAATACCATATTTCCTCAAATAGTGACTGGGGTCTTCACTGACCTGAACTGCAGAAGGTAACAGGCCTTTATTTGAAGCAGGTGTGTATTAGAGGCAGGCCTTTTTTTCTTATTCCATCTCTTTTGTTAAGTATAATTGGTCACACTTTAGTATGAAGCCTCGTTGTAATCTCCACCCGTTTGCCCTGTTAAAGTTACTGCATTACGCTGTAACTCAACACTTTCTGTAAACGTTCCAAATTAAAAGCCCTCAAGAGTTTCAGACGACAGAAACCCTTCATTTCTTAACATGGCTTTTATTTATTGATACTGCGTGAAATTTGTTGGCATACCCTATGCAACCACAGCTGGATGGGATTAAAGGACAAAAAAGCAAAGTTGATCAGAATGAACAACAAAGTGTTGAAAATAGCATGATTGTATTGTTCAATTATTAATTTAAAGCAGTAGAAATGTACACTATGCTTTACTGGCATGCACATTATATAACAGGCACCAGGAGTTTATCCACCATTGTTTTTTCCCCAACCTGTATTTGGGGGCTGGCCTTTATTTGTTTGTGTTGACCACGCCCCTGACATTATTGGAGACCCAGCTTTTAATCGACTACCTGTTCGTATTTGAGCTAATATGGTATCTCAACAACTATTGGGGGGATTGCCATGGAGTTTGGTACAGACTCTCATGTTGCCCTGAGAATCAATTGTAATAACTTTGATATAATACTCTGATAACTGAACCCGTAACTTTTCTCTTGCGCCATCATCTGGTCAAAATTTTAATTTGACCAAAATTTCGCTTATGACTAAATACCTGCACAACTAATGATATTCCCATCACCATAGCTGTACTTTGTGTTTAGTGCTTAGTAGCAAACAGTATACTGCCATGCTAAACTAAGATGGTAAACGTGATAAACATTACAGCTGCTAAACATCAGCATGTTAATATTGTGAACATACTGCCATGCTCTCATTAGCATCAGCTTCACAGAACCATTAGCAAAGCTGTAAAATTGTTCACAGTATTGTCAGCATTCACTCTCTAAAACTGCTATTGGATATAACAATTGATGCCAACAAAGTTATTTTAATGCACTTTAAGCCACTATTGTCTGCATGTACCATAAGGATACTGTTATTCTGTATAATACTGCAGTTGTCGCAATGAAACAGTGCTGTCAATCGTTTTATTACTATACAATAATATAAGCTAAGCTTGCAGTCATGGGGATCAGTTGCAACCATTTTTTTTTTTTTTTTTTTTTTTTTTTTTGTTTATGTGGATGTCAAAGACAGCAGGGTTTTGCTCATTATATTAAGGTGTCACTATGGATTCCTGGTCTTAGCCTCTGTGTAGACCAACAATAGCGCAGTGTGCAAAATTACATCCTTTTCATTTCATTTGAAATAAGACCACAATAGGGTTTCAGCAAAAAAGTTGACCCTGGCTTAACTTCTGCAATGATGCAATCTGATGTCATGCAACAACGCATTAGTTAATCATATATGTGCAAGCTCTTACTTCTGGTATCTGTGTGTTAGAGATGCCAGCTTTTAGCAGTGTGCAAAACAGGGGAACATGTACTGTGCAATGAATTATACAGCCATCTCAAATGTAAACTTGTCATATGACAAGATGATGATGAGGATGATGTTTTGATGTTGGTCATCCTGTCAGGTATGGACACCCAGCTGGTGGTGCGACCCCTGCTGGACAAGGTGGAGAAGAACACCCAGGAGTCAGCACTGCGCAAAATAGCTTTCCCACATGTGAGTACATAATCAGTATATTATTACTAGAGTTCAAGAAGAATGAATTGAAAAAGGCTTAATCTTATTCTTTGTGTCATATAATTTACTAGCTACTAAGCAAATAAATGTAAGAATTATTTATTTATTTATTTATTTATTTTCTAATTTTAAAATAGAGTTTGATTTCATATACATCGATCAGCCACAACATTAAAACCGGTAACTGATTTTAATGAAGTGGCTAATCAATGTCTAAGAGAGCACATTTTAAGTAGATCGTGACCCATGGCAACATGCTTACCGCTGGTCTGTCTTCCATGTAGAGAAGTCTGGTTTGTTGTGCAAAGAAAGCAGGACTATTGCTCTTCCAGTTCCCTCAACATTTAGAGCTGTGGAGATTAGGGGAGAGCGATGGACATGGTGAGGAAAATACACACACTCATCCACAGAGATACACTATAATGCAGAAAATTGCAAGCAGCAAAAGTGATGGTGAAAACTAAACCAGAGCTTTTAAACAGGAAAAACAGTTAAAAAGGCATCTCCATCTGACTGAACAGTTGTTATAGTGTTATAATTTTGACAGTTTCTACTTTGTGTTATAAGGAAAGCCCGGTGACAGTCTACCTGTGAAGAGGAAACCAGAGAAACTGATCCAGCTGAAGCGGAAGGTGTGCACTCAATGTGTTGTTTATCTTTCTTTTACAGTATAGAAACCTGACTTTTATGTGGTGCAGTGGAAGCTTAACTCTGCTGTAACCATCTATGTTAGACAGGTTAAGAATCATAATGGTTAGCCTTTCTCAGGCTGTTATTTTCAGTGATGTCAAGTGTTTTATTCTGAAAAGCCGGTGTTTATTTGTGTAATGTAGACTTTTATTGCCATATTGGAAGTCCACATAACTTGGTTATTTTTTTGCTTCTTCTGAGTGGGAATTGCTCATTTTGTCATAGATAAATATTACAAATTTACTGTTTCATGTCAGAGTTTTAAACAGCCACGCAACAATCACAACATCTGCTTACTATCACATTACAGAGATACAGATTTGATGTACAGTAGCTCATGTTACATGGGTAGAAGCTAATACTGGCTAAATGTTACATGTTAGTATGTAGTTGGGGTTATGTAGCTATATAGGTAGATTTGTGTATATATAACTACGTAGTGCTATGCTAGTAATGTAGCCTTATTTGGTTTTATGGGCTGCAAAGCCATTCTAAAAAAACATGTTTTCAGAGAAAAAAAGTCAGATGAACCCACTGCATGATACCTGCCCAGCACCAAATGGCAGACAGAAAAAGTTAGCGACTAGCACGTTGTACCATGTCATTATCCCGCTCTCTCTGCTCTCATTTTCTGTCATCTCTCCACTGTCAACTATGTAAAAAAGGCATAAAATGCCCCTAAATACTAAAAAATACAACTGGCAAGAAGCTGATGAACATAGTTGAGTATTTAGCTACAGAGCCAGATATTTTTCTCAGACGTTGGTAAAGACCAAATCAGAGCTAAAAGGAGAGTAAATATTGCGCTTCCCTTTGCTAGGTAGGCAAACATGATCCCAAATGAATGGTAATATTGCTCTGTGTCTGTAGGATGTGTAAATGGGCAGCTGTTTGCTAACCCATTTGTCATAACATCTTTGTACATTAATAACATGTCAGTATTGTATTTTAGGCTTTTTCTGCTGCCCCAATCGGCCAAAATTGATTTATTGCAGCTTTAACCAAACCTTAACCATATAGTATGTTTTAGTGCACAAAATGTTTCATTCAATTTAACAGCATTGGTTACTTTTTTTTTTTTTTTTTCTACTTAACTTTAACCATACCTTAACCGTACTGCCTTTGGGGAGCCTGTTCAGTCACTGTTGTCTGTCTTTTGTTTCCGTTTTGCATTAAAAAGTAGGGCTACAGACAAGAAGAAAAAAATCTACTTTCTTATTATGTTGACTTGGTGTGATATGGTTGTCTTATAATATTAGTCCACAACAACAAAGTTACTGAGAGATTGCTCTCTTTTGTCATTCAAAATTTAGACATTTTTTGCAGACCTCCAGTTTTCCAGAAGGTCCATATTAAGGTCACATAAGAGGTCACTTGACATGATTACCTCTTGGTGTTTTGTGCCCGTTTATTTAATCTTTGAGTTTTGAGAATATTGAAATAGAAAGCTGACCGTGTGTGCTGACTTCTGCAGGGAGAGGATCATATCTGCTGCAGTGCTTTGTCCCCATGTGGAGGCTGGATTGCATACTCTACTGTCTCCAGTGTCCGTCTCTACAGATTACAGTACAACAAAAACAACAACAACATCAGCATCACCAAGGTGGGCTCCTCAATGCTGATCTTTCTACTCGCTTATGCTCTTCTCTGTATTAATAATTCACACAGCCCTGAGTATCAACTTAATATGTTCATGAGATCTCTAACTTTAGTAAACTGCCTGGGGGTCAGTGTTCTTTACCGAAAAAAAGTAAAGTCTGTTTAGAGTATGAGTTAAATGTAAAACTGGAAACATTTGGTATGTGTTTGAGGATTGCAGTGTTATGCTGTAATAGACTGTGTATGTAGATAATGAATAAGGATCAACATGAAGCTCATCCCTCTGTCCATCTTTCTCTTCCTCCTTCTAGGTTTCCAAACTACCCAAGGACCTTTGTTTGGCCCACCAGCTCTGCTTCTCCTCTGACTCCTCCAAACTCTTTGCTTCTTCCAGCCATTCTTCAGTCATTGTGCTTGCCATCAACCAGCCAGAGTGCAAATACCTTCATACACTTAAACCCAAGTCAGGCAAGTCTGAGTCCAGGGACCTCAGTACGCATGGTGTTTCTGAAATATTTAAATATATTACATTTAGGGATTGGGTTTGATAGCATTTTATCCAATCTGAATCTGCATATTGGATGAAAATCCTTTTTAAGTTGTGTGTTTGGTGGCAAATGAAGATATCTGCTTCAACTCAGCACAATAACAAAACAAATTTCAACTGTTGTGTGCAAAAAAAGATTTAACTTGATACTTATCTAGCTTCTTCTAATCACATTAATAACACAATTAATTTAATAATAATGATAATAATGATGATAATAGTAATAAATAATAATAATAGATAATACATTTATTTTATAACAAATTTCAAAGAAATTAAATTCACAAATTGCTTCAAAAAGATTAAGACCATAAAAACATGTAATCAGTAAAAACATACAGCAATAAAAACATAAACTACAAGATAAAAGTTAAAGAAAAGACCATAAATACTCAAAACACAGGCAACCATGGATCCCAAAAGAAATGTACCAAAGAACAAGCACTAGACACCTTAGGTTTAGACAAAGGTCAATTTGAACAGATGGGTCTCCAGTTGCATTTTAAAAGCAATCTAGTGAGAATGCTGACCATATGCGTAATGGAAGAGAGATCCATATTGTTGGAGCCACTACTTGAAAGGTACAATCACCTTTTGTTTTCAGTTTAGAGTGTAAGACCAGTCAGTAGGCCCTGGTCAGAAGACCTAAGAGACCAAATAGCAATATAGTGATGCAGAAGGTCACGGATATACTTAGGTACCTGACCATGAAGGGCTCTACATGTGAGAACAAGTACCTTAAAATGAACCCTAAACTTGATAGGAAGCCAATGTAAAGAATATGAAATGGAATCTGATGTGTGTCATTCAGCTGGGTCTGGTTAACAGCCTAGCAGCAGCATTCTGGACCATTTGTAGACCATTTGGTTCAGAGATGATTTGCCAAGACAAGTGCAAAGAGAATTACAGTAGTCCAGTGAGGAGGATGCAAAATTGTGAATAATCATCTGCAGCTCAGGTAAGCAATAGACTCAAAACCATTTTTAAGCACATACATAGGTAAAATATCAACAGGACTGGAGGAGGATTTCATACTGCCCACTAGCTCAATGAGGTCTTGCAGGGAAATGGGAGATAGAGAGAGAGACCAAAATTGATGGCCAAATTGGATAAGTGGAAAGGAGAGTAGAAGAGGGGGTAATTCTAGCCTTGACATTTCTGATGTTATTCACAAAGAGATTAAAGAAAAATGACTGCGGTCCTTATTTGACAAAACAATGTACATGAGTGTTAATGATAGTATCGAACAGGACTTTGGGGTTGCATTTACTAGTGGAAATAAGATTGGTAAAATAAGAAACCCTTGCATCATTAATCATGTTGTTTAGATCAGTTAAAAGGTATTTGTAGTAAAGTCAGTGAACAAGATCAGTGGATTTCCACAGTTGTTCCGAGATTTATGCCGGGGAGCAGAAACAACGAATAGAGTAATTTAACGAGGGGGATTAATTAACAGGGGGTAAATTGCATGTTAATAGAAGCCACTTTATCCAAAACAGTGGAGCAATGCGAATTAAAGGAGTGAACTAAACGTGCATGAGAAGACAACACTACTTTTGGGTCAAAAGCGGCAGAAAACTTTTCAGTAGTGAGGTGATTTAAGATGCGAGAGCACTTAAGATGTTTACTGGGCAGAGAATCTATGTTAAAAGACACTTTGCATAAAACACAATTATGGTCAGTAACAGGCAGCTCTTCAGAACCACAGGAGTCAATATTTAAACCATTTGTAAAAACAAGGTCCAAAGTATACCCCTTAATGTGTTTGGGACCAGGCAAGTGTTGAGTAAAAAGACAAAGGAAATAAGCTGCAAAGCTGCAAGACACGTCATCAACATGAATTTTAAAATCACCCACCAAATGAACTCTGTCCAACCTTATGATGGAGGATAAAAAAAATCACTGAAATCAAATATCAAAGAACTGTTAAAACCAGGGGGACTGTAGATTATATTCGCTCTAATCTAAACAGAACAACCAACTTCAGTTTGCCATTCAAAAGTGGAGAAGACTCCAGTGCTCACCGTCCGACTCTGAAAACAGTTCCTGAAGACCACAGGAAGTCCTCCGCCCTGTCCCAAGGACCTTGAGTGCAAGGTGGACAGGTCATCACAGGACTGAATGTGATGCTTTAATGGGCAGCAGGTGTGTACAGAAGCATTGGGATGAAGGACATTGTATTACAAATTGTCATAAAGCACCCGTGCGCCAGCTCTGTTTAGATGGAGACCATCTGCACCAAAGAGGTTTACACGTTTCCAGAAGAGGTTGAAATTATCAACAAAGTGCACGCTGTTGGTGTAACAGACAGACACGAGCCAGTTGTTGAGGCTGAGCAAAAGCGTGAAGCATCCTATGCCACGACCATGAGTGGAAGGTGGACCAGACACATAAACATTGCTGTGGGGCAGCTCAGACTGCTGTCTTCTGATGTCATTCTAACTGACATGAACAAGGACCCTGGCAAAGCTGGGATTGGAATCTAAATATTTTATCAGCAATGTCTTGTACAGTAGCGCCTGGGAAGCCTGGGAGAGTGTGCACTCTGCTGACTCTCACATGTCTGATGGTCGAGTCACCAATGATGAATGTTGCCGGCTTTTCCTTCAAGGCTTCAAGTCCAGCAGCGACACCACAGGATTGAGATGGAGCTGCAACTTTATTACCATTGCAAGGTGGACGTGCAGTGATGGATAGACCAAAATCAGGGTTTTGACCCAGAAGGTCGGAGAGTTGGAAGAGACCCCTGGCACGCCGCTAGTGGAAATCTTCGCCCAGGATGTCAAAACTGTCAAAACGGAAGGGAAAGTCTACCCCTCTTTTGGCAGACACCAACCACCGCCCAGTGCTCTGGGTTTAATGGAGTCCAGGAGCTATTCAGGGATTTTGGTTTAGCCCCAAGCAGGAGCCAGGGGTCAGCAGGGAAGGAGATCGCAGCAGCATGAGAGACAACGGCTGGATGAGCAGTAGCAGCGGGTGGAGTAGAGGCCGCAGCTGGAGGAGAAGCAGCGTCAGCCAAACAGGAAGCAGTGCCGGCCCGCACTGTGTAGGGTCTCTGAAGACAACTTTGTCCAAAAAGTTTTCAGCCTCCTGGATTTTGTAGGAGTTAGCAGAGACAGTGGGTTAGAGCCAAATTGGTCACATTGTGGTCTCATCAGTGTAAACTACTAGCTTACCATCAGTGAAGGTATGGGACTCAGGGAGACTGGAGTCACTGTTACTGCTTTCCATGTCCACCAGTAAAAATAACACATTGCCCACGAAATGTGAGCAGTTGTAGTATTAAAACAAGATGCTGTATGTAACTAGGGTTCTATGAATTCTGGATGACCGCCGAATGTATATTTAAGCATGAACATGGCTGAAACAGGTCCAGTGTATACAGTAGAGGGAAAGGATAATGAGGTGCTGGAGCAACAGCCGATAGAGCTTTGAGGTGGAATTCATTTTCTGAATTGGTGAGGGGGACATGATCAAGTTAAAATGGGCTGTTAAGATGCACTCTAAATAATACCAGAAGAAATCAGATGTTCTTTTAATGAAAGCACTTTAACTTAATTTGGGTGAGTGACTCACAACAAGACCCCAGTAGGATGTAGTCTGACAAGCCACACTACATACTGGGTTTTTAAAGGACTTTAATGATAGTTTTTTGTTCAACACTGTGTTTGGTAATTTTCTTTTTTGCTCTATCCAAGACATTTTCCATAAAAAGGGTGCTTGTTGTATTTTTATGAGTTGCTAATTATTGTTCTATATGTAGAAGAAAAAGCTTTGTGAAAGCATATTGATGAAAAATTGAATGAATCTGACCAAAATGGTAAACTACCACTGACATTTGTTGACTAAATATCTAAAGTTACAACACACACACACACACACACACACACCAACTAACCTATCATCCTGCAGATTTCTATATGTTAACAGTGTATAACCACTCTGTGTTTGATGTCCAGGCTCGAGACAGCAAGTCCACCTGCTGTTTGCCAGTGAGGATGGCAAGTGGCTTGCTACAGCAAACACAGACTGTGAGATCCATGTCTACAACCTTGACAAGCTGAAGGTTGGTTGTAATTCATATTTTTCTCCTTAGTCTTTGTCATTTCTTGTTTGTTTGGCTAAAGTTCTAATTTGACCTATAAAGAACTATCAACAGTAAACTCCTAATATCTCTTTGTGTTTGCAGCCTCATTGTACAGTTCCAGTGTACAGCTCCTGCCCCACTGCAATAGCCATTCACCCAATGACCAGCAACCTCGTCATGGTACATGCTGACCAGCAGGTAAATGCTGCATCAGGTTCTGTCCAACTTTGGGTTATGATGATGATGATGATGATGATGATATTAGTAGTAGTAATAATAATAATTGTCATCATCATCTGTTTAAAACCTGCCTGCTCTGCTTGCCACAATAAAAGACAAACAACATAAAGTATTTCAAAGATGATACTGAAATGGTTACACTCTACAGATCTCGTTACATTGTCTTTTATATTGTGTGTGTGTATGCAGATCTTTGAATACTCTCTGGTGCAGAAGGAGTACACAGAGTGGAGTCGGAAACTACAGAAACAAGGACTCCACTCTCTGTGGTTGGAGAGGGACACACCAATCACCCATGTCACCTTCAATCCTAGAAACCCAGCTCACATCATTCTGCATGACATGTTCATGTTCTGCATCATTGACCAGAGTCTGGTATGTGAGGATTTACACTCTCCAAGCAGTTTATTAGGAGCCCCACACTAATACTGGGTAGGGCCTCACTTTGCTCTCAAACAGTCTCAGTTCTTTGTGTCATGGATTCCACAAGATGTTGGAAACATTCCTTTGAGAATCCAGTCCATGTTGACATTATTGCATCACATAATTTCTGCAGATTTGTCAGCTGCACATTCATGTTCATCATGCTTATTCATCATCTACTGTTCTACGACATCTCAAAGGTGATATATTGGATTCAGATCTGATGACTGGTGAAGCCACTGAAATACACTGAACTCTTTGTTTTGAGAAAGCTTTTGCTTTGTGACATGCATTATTTATACTGGAAGTAGCCATTAGAAGATGGTAAATTGTGGCCATAAAGGGATGCACATAATCAGCAACAATACTCAGATAGGGGCTCAAAGTCTGCCTTTTTCCCCTGCTCCATTACACCACCACCACAAGCCTGGACTTGACACAAGGTAGGTTGGATCCATAGATTCATGACTACCATCTGTACCACCAGTTTGGCTGTTCTCCTCTGACTTCTCACCAACAAGGTGTTTCTATCCACATAACTGGATGTTTTTTGTTTTTCACATCATTCCGAGTAAACTTAAGAGACTGGTGTGTGTGAGAGAGAGTGTGTGTGTGTGTGTGTGTGTGTGAGAGAGTGTGTGAGTGTGAGAGAACATCCCAAGAGATCTGTTTCAGGAATACTCAAACCAGCCCATCTGGCACCAACAAACAGGCCATGGTCACTGAGTTCACATTTTCTCCCCATTGTTATGTTTGATGGGAAAATTAACTGAAGCTCCTGATCTGTAGCTGCATGATTTCATGCATTGCACTTCTGCAGGTATACAGGTGTTCCTAATTAAGTGCTTGTTGAGTGTGTGTATGTCACTTAAACTGACACCTGTCTGCCATGTTGATACAAAACCTACAAAATTACTGATTACAAATGCTTTATCGGTGCCATGCTATGTGTATATCTTTTTTCTTTATTTTTTTTTTGAAGGATGGTGATAGATTAAATAACACTGTAGCTGTATTTTTTTTTTTTTTTTGTCTGTGTTTCCACATGCAGCCCCTCCCTAAAGCAAAGACTCTGCTCTACAATCAGATGACACTGAGGAGTGTTCCCGAGCCAGAGAGGATTAGACACTATCATGCCTTTAAGATCTGCAAGAATTTCCAGGTACCATCATCATACTAAGCACAATGGAGCTTAGCTTCAACTTCTGCCCTGCTTCTAAGCCAGGATCAGACTGAAAACAGCTGTGCATTAAAACAGGGCAGGAGATTGCATCAGTAGGGGTGTGTTGTTTAAGGTACTGGTGAGACAATGAAATGCAATCCAGGAAACATTTGAGTAGTTCTACAAAGGCTTATCAGTCACCAAAACGCTGCACTGCAGTTTGTAATATGCACAGAAAGGATTTTACAGCTCTGTTCATTTATCATGGTAGCAAGTATTCACAAACAGTACATTCACATTACAAGGTAATGTAATGTAAAAAGGTTTTTTTGTAAACAAGCAATATATTTAAATTTCCCTTCAATCTTACTTTTGTTTAATGTTCTCTTGATAATCTCTCCCACAGCACCTCATGTGTGTGAGTTTATTGGAGGACCATTCTCTGGTTGTAGTGGAACGCCCCCTGCCCGAAATCATGTCTCAGCTGCCTGCACCTGTCCGGCAGAAGACCTTTGCCACATAAATTAAGTGAAGCAGGTTTTCTTAAGGTGTCTCAGCCCAGATTTTCATACCAGAGGAAAGGATTGTTACCTCATTGTGTTAATTCACTTTAACTCCGACATCCAAAATCATTTTCAACAAGTATTAATGTGTGACCACTTTGTAAAAAATACTTTTATAAAGTAATAAATAGAACTATATACTGTCATTCTTGTTTGACTGAGAAGTATGTTGATTTTTTTTTTTTTTTTTTTGTGACATTTTTAACTGTTTTCTCTCTCTTTCTGCTCTCAGACCAGAAAATATAACTTAATTTCATAAACCAGCTGCCAGCTTATCACAATTTTGAGGCACCTCCAAAAATGTTCGAAACGTTAGTTAATTTGGATTCACCCACAAGATGTTACGTATAAACAAGGCTAGAGGTGTCTTGGTTATAGTTCAGCAAACTCTGGAATATAATTTTTTGTGTGTGTGTGTGTGTGTGTGTGTGTGTGTGTGTTTGTGTGTGTGTGTGTGTGTGTGTGTGTGTGTGTGTGTGTGTGTGTGTGTCACTGTGATGTGAACAAACATACTGCATTAATGAACATGGTCCTGTTCTTCCTATGTGGGAAAGAGATTGTTGATGATTAGACACAAGATTTTTTTTTTTGTTCCTCAAAGATGGATTAAAATGTATCTGTAGCTGCTGCCTAACCAACCTAAACCTGCAAAAGTGCAGACTTATTCAGTTAGCGGGGTCATGACCAAGAGTTTTTAGGGTGAACTCCATACATGAAGTCAACCCTAGAAACCAAACCCAACCCTAGAAAAGAGACATGAACTCAATTAAAACTTCCTGACTGGTAAAAGATCGTTGGAAACAGACAACATATTTAACTATGACATTATGATGAAGTTTTGTCATTTGACCATTGAAATTTCTAAATTGTACTTGCATTATAGTTATAGACTATAGTCACATGGATTAAATCAAGTTATTTTAAATTGGAATACTTTTCTTAACTAAAGGGAATTATTTAGATAAAATCGCATATTGAACACTATTTGCTGCAATTTGGCCCCACAATTGAATCTGCTTAATCTTGAACACATCAACCAGTGTAAAACTGGTAGTAACTAATTATAACGGTTGAAAGATGAAAACCGGAAACATACGTGGGGGAAAATGTAGGAAAAAAAATACAACTCAATATCAATAATGCAAGAACACATTCAAGTACACTTATGTCCTTAAATCTACTGCCCAACTGCATGCTAGGAGGCTTTCAAACACGCAAACCTCATACGTAAAATTATTTGATCAGTACTCAGCCAGTTATATGAATACTGATCAAGGTTGCAATTCTCTACTCGTGTTACCTTTATTTCAACATATGTGCATTGTTGTCCAATGTAGTAATTCAGGTCCTGTTTAATCTTCCTCCAACTAATTAAGTCCTTTTAACAAAGTTTGAGGTTCGCTTTGTTAATCCTAGACGAGGTTATCTTGGATAACTGTGTGTTCTTTTTTTAAAATAAAGACAAAATGAGTAAAGAGTTGCTAACAGCATGTTAGCCTGAATTAGTTAAGCGACATTTGAGGAACAGGGCCCGGAGGACTGATTTATTAATTTTGGATGAAGTTACATTGAATAACAGTGCGCTCTAATGTTGAAATAAGGCAACATAAGTAGAAAGTTGAAACCATGATCAGCATTCAAATAATTGGCTGAGTGCTGATCATGTAATTTGGTATGTTGGGAATCCACCTAGCATGTAATGTAGCAATAGATTTGTGGTAATTAGTCTCATATGCATGTTCCTGCATTGTTACTTGTTTCAGTTGTTCTACTTTGTGCTACACATTGTACAGTTTCCCCACTTGCATCACTGGTCAGCAGGTAGACATTGCCGGTGAATGTGGTTAAATCATGAGTGATGTTTGATAGAGGTTTAGTTAAGTTATCACACACGAGTTCTGCGATTAATTATTTAATAAGTTTTAGTGTTTAAATAAAAAATCCCCATATTATGTCAAATTAAATGTCATGTTCTAGATCCATTGTTCTAGTTCTATCATGTATAAATACAGGTAACTCTTCGTGATAAAGTTGTGATAATTAAACCAACAGATCATATTAATCTCTCAATAACTTGCATGTTCTCATCTAAAATTATAATTATATCAGTACTCCTCATTGTAAATCTAAGAGAGCTAGCCATTTCTATGAAAATTACTTCATGTAAGGGATTAACCCTAAAACGTCTTTTTCATGATCCAGGTTACTGTCAGTAAGCCTGCATTTTTGCAGATTAGGGTTTAAAGACTTGATGCTTTGACAATGGTTTCAGATTAATTTTAAACCAGCTTTGAAGAATAAAAAAAATAGAATGTTAACCTGGGTAACTCGGACAGAAATAAAATATAGATCTAGAATGAGTGGAAAAGAAGTCAGTCGATCCTTTCTTCAGCCATAAGAAAAATTACATGATCATACCTTTTTGCTGACCTCACACCACTATTAATTTCTGTGCAGTCCCTTTAATATTCATAAAATATTTTTACAATTGCATCTGAAAACCTTTTGCACAGATGTTTTTTGAACATTAACAAACTTGAATTTCAGTTTTGTTTTTGTTTTTTTAATTCTCACATTCACATTTCAACAGATTTATGGATATCTTTTCAAAGACCAAAATAAATGATAGATTCGTGCAATTTTAGAATTATCTCTGAAAATCCTTTAACAAGCTGAAAATCATCTGGATCCTGTCGATCCCTCTCAATAGCGGCCCTTTGTGTCTGACACAACTGCTATTTTATTTCTTCTGTGGTTCAGCTACTATAAAGACAGCAGAGAACACTGGTGAGCTACTTTAATACCATTTGAGTGGATACCAATGAATCAGTGGCTGGTAGAGCTTTCATGTTGTCGGCAGGTGGTCATGTTTTAAGGAAGAATTTGAGGTTTTCACAAAATATAAAATACAACTGGATACTGAACATGAAGGTCAGCAGGAGAAATGAATAAGCCTTTTCTTTTTTCTTCACGCTGGTAGTCAAAAGAAAAAAAAAATCTTTTTTTCACTTTTTCTACGAGCAGACTTTAGCTGTTAGGAGGTTTCCAATTCCTGTACCTTTCCAAAACTTTACACTGACTTATCTCCTAACCTGATCTCCATTTATTAAGACTGCACTGAAAATAAACTTGAAGCCTTATTTGAGTTTTGTCTAGGAAACCCTTACACTCCATTCAAAATTGCTGCAACAGAACTTGACTAAAAATGCAGAATTATTTTTAAACAAAAAGTGACTATGCAAAATGAGATAATGTTATTTAATCAGGATGGGATATGATATGGAGCTAAAAATTCAATTACAAGAAAATTAAGAAGCTTTTTCTGATTCTGTGGTCAGAAGATGGAAAGTTAGTGGAAATTACCTAGTGGCCAAATCTTAAAGATGTCTAAGATACATCTTAGACATCTGTACATCTCTTCATTTTGTATGAGATTAATGTTCTGTTGTTCATGTTCCTGCCAAATAAATGTAATAAACTAAACTGACCTAAGTTTTATACCTTAGAGTCCCCTTAGAAGTCAGCCATGTTCAAACAGGTGATAAATTAAAAGGAAAAAAACTGAATTTATGAGTTGAGAAACATAATGAATGCAGCTGCTTCCATACAGGGTACAGGATATGACTGAATGTTTTCATAAGTATGAAAACGGTGTTAATCATATTCCCGGCTTTCACAGTCACCAGATAGCAACCCATCCAAATACCTATGGGAGATTTTGGACTGACATGTTAGACAGCACTCTTTACCACCATAATCAAAACCCCAAATGAGGGAGTATTTTTAGGAAGACAACACTAAGCTATGCCAAATTCACTAGCTCTGCATTGTGTATGTACTCTGTCAATTCTTCTGACTCAGAGACAAACCAGTATACTTTGGCTGGATCAGTACCCAGACTGTGTCAGACATTTTTTACTTCTCATAGTAGGAAAAGCACAGGTGCTACTACTAACATTGACAATGGCTCATTCTATTCAGGTTTCCCTGTAAGCCATGACACTGTGATAATAAGCCGGCATGCACAACACCAGGACCCTGAAACTGAAGCAACTAAATGTAATTCTGCCATCATTTATTTTATTATTTACACCTGTTGTGACATGTCAAAGGCCTGTATATAAAGTAACTGTGGATTATAGCACAAGACAGATCCACAACATAAGCTCATGATGTAGGACCTGCCTTTGTTAGTGAATTTAAGTGATGCAGTTCCTTAACAAACTTGCAGTCAATTTGTACAAAATGGCTATCACATTACAGATCCAAATTATAAATTTACTGTATTGCTTTACACTCTATAGCTTCGGTTCTGGAATGATCCACCACCCATCTGGAGGCAGATACACTTCATCAGTTGGAAAGTCATATTACCTGTCCTGTCATGTTTTCACTGTTATGGCAATTCAGTATTTAGCTGCATTTTATCATATTTAGTAAATTGTTTATTGTAGTCTCTCCTCTGTATTTACAGTCTGGGTTTTTTCGGTTGGCAATCCGGACTTGCATTTTCCAAAATCACCTTTGAATATAGAAACACAGTGAGAATATGCTTTCTATAACATCCAACATTTTTCTTTATTTTGCTTAAAAGAAGCTTAACTTTGAAGTCTTTATTAGACTTATAAAGTCCCACTGGAACAAAACTTACAAGATATCCAACATAAATAAATAGAAAGTCTTCCTGATCCTCTCATGAGCATTCTAAACCCTTCAAGTGCTCAAACATTTCACATGCAAAACAAACCAAATAAATACATTATTATTAAAATATTAGCAGTTAAATTATTATTTTACAAAACTATACAATAACTACTTACCCCAAAGACTATCCATCAATATGAAAACAATTACATACCCAGTTTATATTAGCTGCATTACGCAGAGCTGTAAACAAGTCATAATAAAGAGCAGACGGGGTCTACAAAGACCTACAAAACACACAGTATAGATGCATAAATTATGATGTCATCATTATGACAATAAATAGGCCCATAAAAAACAGGATAATGTGACTAACTTTTGAAACCTTGTAAATTATCCCTGGTGTGTCAGCTGTGTATAAAGGTATAGCATTGTAATGAGTCCGAGTCAAACTCCCATCAGAGAGTATGCAGGACCCATGTCCCCTCTGAGCCAACAGTCCACTGACTGATGTCTGCTCACTAATCACACTGTGGGACTTGACACCCCTGAGTAAGACTTTCCAGAGAGCTTTGTGGATTTTAAAACAAACAAAAAATGAACTGTACTGTGCCAGTGTGACAGCAGGTCTTGATGAGTCCCCTCTAGAAAGAGGTAACTCTGGCGCAGGTACAGCCCACAGCTACTTTCACAGTAACTGGCTTCAAATGGTATTTCTTTCCATCATTACAGAGCTCCCTTTTGAGAAACACCCTGCTCTGCTTTATGGGGACTGAGTTGTAGTCATGGCTTTCCACTGGGGGATTCATGTCCTGGATCAGAATGCATCCTGAACACAGGCATTGAGCCTCAGCATAGGTGGGGGGAAAGTGATCCTTCTTGGTTATAAGTCTGGAAAGGAACAAGAAGACTCAGTGAGCAGCTTATCCAAAGATATTTCAGGAGATCTGACTGAAATATGACGGACACAATAATCAAATGCTTTCCTGAAAATGCTGATTTCTACGACAAAATCTGGCTTTTTTGACATTACTAAATAAAATAAATCAGAGTTAAATGTGTTTTCGGAGATACAGCGTTTTCACACACTTGGAGACTCATGGCAGTATCCTGAATATAGCAAGTGACTAAGGGTGTCACTTGGGGCCAAGAGATAATTAATCGGTAAGGAATGAGGAGACAACAAAGGTCTGCTTTACAAATATATCTTCATTTTTTTTTAACATTGCTTTTTTGTGAAACATTTGATTGCCTCTTTAATTTTTTAAACCAGTTACTTAAATGGAACCATCTCAGGACTTTGGAGGAAAAATCTCTTTAGTGTAACTTCTAACATCTCATAGACATCTGAAATGTGACAAGGGGCCCCAACCAAAGACGGTTTTTTGTAAGAGGTCATAGGCCAAAAGCATGGGATTTACTGGCTTAATATTTAACAGTGTATTGTATATTATAAACATTTCATTCATTTTATGCAAAATCTTACTTTGAAAAATAACCCGTAACTATAGCTGTTAAATAAAGGTAATGGAGTAAAAAGTACAATTTTTCCCTCTGAACTGTCATGGAATATAAGTTTAAAGTAGCATAAAATGGTAATTCTTATGTACAAGTACCTTACAACAGATGTACTTAGTTATTTTCCACCACTGCTGCCCTGTACAGGCACCATGTGTCATAATCAAATTTTATCTCCTTTACTACTGTAGTTTGAGAGCGTATTAATAAATAAAGCTCTGTTTAATTCAGTTACTACAAACTAACTGGAACACAGCAAACCTGTGGTCTGATAGTACACAAGCAGTCTGGTTGGTCTCTAGTAAACATAATACAACTCCCATTTATAGTGCCCTGTGTCATGTAACTGAGACTTTGAGATAACAGAGTACATACACAATGCACAGAGGGGCCCAACAACATGTTTTTGTTTTTGTTTTTTTTGGTGCCTTAAAATGATTAAACCAGCCATAGATCTTGCTTATGATCATATTCGAGGGCTAGAATCTAGTAAAAAAACAAACAAACAAAAACCAAAAAACCCATCTTTGAATCACATATAATATAATATAATACAACATAATTAAATCCCACAGTTATTCACTGAGTCGCCAAAGATGATAAAAAGCCTTTGATGCCTCATTGGGACTTTAGAAAGTGTAGAACAACTACAAGTAAACAGGAAAAAAGTTCTCCAATCACCGACAAACAGGCAGTTAATAAAGTGCAACAGATTAGAGATAGCACGTTTCACCAAATGAAGCAATTCACGTCATTCCCAGCGGGTATGTGCCAACAAAGCTACAGTCACTAGAAGTAGAGGGGACTTTCCCTGCTCTGTAGCCAGACTGGCGCACACGATCGCGTCATGGGCGCTAAAAGCCTGGTGCGACTAAATCACAACTACTAATTAATATGAAGGCCATAATGTTGGTACATGTACGCAAAAAGCAACACGAGGCCTCTGAGGACTGTGCACAAACTAATTTTCCGTTATTGTATCACTTCACTGAAGCTTTATGATGCTGAGTGATGATTTTTATGGCTGCACCATTCCATCATTTGCAAACATTCAGGATGGCTTGGTTATTATTTTATAACAGATTTCGAGTTATTTCAACCTGACATATTTTGGCACAGCCTATTTGAAAACTTTAGGATATAATAGAATTTAAATTACATTTTAAACGATGCCTGTACACAAAATTGGGTTTGTATTGATGGATTATTTATGACAGCTGATAGCCACATTTTAATATTAATTGTAACGAAATTGTATGACAGCCTAATAAAAATAAAAGCATGGCGAATTTCTTCTTTGGTCAAGTCTAAACCAAAGCATCCATAGAGACTGACTCAAACAATCAACCATCTCCCATTGACTCTTTTCCAGTCCAGTCGCCCATACAACCTTCCTAAATCAACCTTAAAGTGGGACTCCTCGTGATCAAAACTCCCCCCTTACCTCAATATTCACTTCTTATCAGCAACTTAGACAAGCACGCATCAACATGTTCAACACTTTCTCACTGCCAAATCCTCACATACGAACGCTTGGTAAAGGCCCCTTTAGCTTCATATTTCAACTGGAAATACAGACTACTGCAGCGGAGTCGGCAGGAGGCCGTTGTGGTGGATAGTCGGCTGACAAAGTGCACGACTGACCGTGGTTCGTACCCCGAGTCCTTAATGCGGTTAAGTGTTGGCAACAAAGCCACGATTGGTTAAGTTTAAGGAAAGACTGTAGTTTCGGTTAAATATAATTAACATTTTGTGTCTGTCACTGTGTTATACCAGACCACAATCTCCATACACTGGTGAGTTTTGAGATTTTGGGCTATTTTGCTTCCATGACATTTCTTCTTTCAGAGAAAACGTCCGAAATACACATTTAGATCGTTATTTTACTACACTTTATCTAATTGCATCTGTAGATGTCTCCTAAATGTACCAAAATTAGCATTCTAACGCAACATGCAGTAACGCGAGCGTTGTCACTAACACGTAATCACAGGTATCATTGTAAAGCTCTCTGTCCCCTGCACAATGATCTCGGAATCCAAACATGGTCATTTCTTTTGTATCGTCCACAATGTCATAAATAGTGGTTTCCAATAAAAATGAATGTATGGAATTTTACAATACATATCTTTAAAGTGAACCGAACTTAACTTCAAAATAAGTTTTTTCTCATACTCTGAGCCAGAAATCTCCACTTAAGTAGCAGTTAGGCCTACATACACCAAACGTTCCAGTTTTATTCCTATCTGTATTCTGAAAGTTTTTACGGAGGGGTTTGTTCATATATCATTTATAGCCTGATTTAACTAACATTTTAATCCTAAAAACATGGCGAAAATTGATTTTTTTAAATGGCTGTTGACAGTATTTTCTGATTTATGGAGTGCTAAAAAGATATATCAAAAATCCCCTCTGTAAAAACCTTTGACTCTAATATGTCAACCAAATTAAACAAGAATTTTGAACCTGGCCTTATCCAATGTTCAGATTTCTTTTCTGGAAATGTATGCAAATTTGCGCGTATTTAATTATACAATTAGCATAGTTAAACATAAAATTCGGAAAACTAGATTTTTTTTTACCCTATTCACCCTTAGTGTCTTGCCTTAAGAAGTTTAATAATGTTGTTCTCACAGTTACGTTTTGTACAAAGTAAATCGTCCATTAAATCGATTGTGTCAGGTATTTGTCTCCATTAGGGACCCAAATAAGCGGGCTGACCCGTTAAAGTCACTGATTCCATTCATGTGTTGTATCTTAAACGCTTTAAATTAAATATTTTTACATCGAGTGTGGTACAACTTTGTGAAAGTGCGACAGGATGATACTTACATGTATCTCCAGGGGGACAGGGATCTGTCGCTGATGTGCTGAGGCCGCTGCTGCTGGTAAAACGCCACGGGACACGAAGCAGGTGAGTCAGCTGCCTCCGTAGGTGAAGGCTCCGGAGGCTGCGGGTAATGGGCCCTTAGCTTCCTCTCTGCTGCCTCATTCAGTTCGTCGTAATCATAGCACCGGTTCGTTTTGCTCGTCCATATGGGCACGAGAAAAAGTCCGAAGATGATAACCTGTGGAGGGGCAGAGAGACGGCATCTGATATGACTGGGAGGCAAGCCTAGGCAGCATCGGCAGCTCTACGGTCCTGTCTGTGTCTCACTCACCTGCTTCGTGTCCATCCTCGGTCTCTCGCCTCTAACTGACCGTTAACAAGAGCATCCGCTTTGCTTTTACTTGCCATCATGCTCACACGTCCCTTATTTATTGAACCGGTGTAGCCTACCTGGGAAAAACCAGCAGCATGAGGAAATGGGAACGCCATTTAGTTCCTCGACTTCCTCTTTCTTAAGTGAAAGTAGCCTCCCATAGGTAGGTGTGAGGGCTACTCATGTGCTTTAGTAGGAATGCAGCAGACATAGCTCAGCCCAGGAATTTTTACACACAAACAATGCATCAGACAGAGCTCAGCCCAGGAATTTTCTACACACACACACACACACACACACACACACACACACACACACACACGCACGCACGCACGCACGCACGCACGCACACACACACACTCACGCACGCTGACGGCACACAGGAAAGATGCTGTCATTCATAATATGTTGAAATTGGAGACTGCTGCTGAAGAGAGCTCAAAGTCTACTTAAAGTGTACCGGCTTGACTTTTGAACCAAGGACGCTATAACCATAACATACCTTAAAGTCAGTTTCAAGGTCTTTCATTGGCCTAACATGTATGTATTTATGTGTAAGTGACTATGTACTGTACTGAGATAGCTGTCATCACTATAGGTAGTCTGTTTAGACAATATCAGTTTATTCTTTCATACATCTCTGAGTAAGATTGTTTTCGCTACTGTTGCTACTATTTTATTAATGGGCTATATTTATTTATGTCTATGCCTTTGTGTGTAGGGCTAAGGTTAAGGGGTTGGGGTCAGGCGTGTAGTGGTTTAAGATAGAGCAAATCTCTTGGGAATGACTGTAAATTGATGCAATATTCCTTTTAGTGATGGATACAAGTTTGTAAGTACAGTTAGGTACATAAGTATTCTGACGATGACACAATTTTCATAATTTTGTCTCTGTACACCACGACAAAGGATTTGAAAGAAAGCCATTGAGATGTGATTGAAGTGTAGACTTACACCTTTAATCTAAGGGGTTTAACAAAAATATCACATTAACCATTTAGGAATTACAGCCATTTTATACATAGTCCCTCATTTTCAGAGGATCAAAAGTAATTGGAAAATTGATTAGTTTCATGGCCACGTGTGGCCTGTTCCCTCGTTATTTCATGACAAATTAAGCAGATAAAAGGTCTGGAGTTGATTCCAAATGTTGAATTTGCATTTGGTAGCTGTTCATGGGACTTCTCAATATGCAGTCCTAAGAGGTGTTGATACAAATGAAGGAGGCCATCATTAGGCTGAAAAAACAAAAAAAACCTATCAGACAGATGGCATATACTTTAGAAATGGCCAAATCAACAATCTGGTACATTCTTAAAAAGAGGGAATGCACTGGTGAGCTCAGCAACACCAAAAGGCCTGGAAGATCACGGAAGACAAGTAAAGTGGATGATTGCAGAATTCTTTCCTTGGTGAAGAGAAAACCTTCGCAACATCTACCCATGCTAAGAACACTCTCAAGGAAGCAGGTGTATCGTTGTCAAATCGATAGATGCCTTCATGAATGCAGATACAGAGGGTTTACCACATGGTGCAAAACACTGGTAACACTCAAGAACAGAAATGCCAGATTACACTTTACCAGAAGACAACTAAAAAAGCCTGCCCAGTTCTGGAACAATATTCTTTGGAAAGATTAAAACAATATTAACTTGTACCACAATGATGGGAAGAAAAGAGTATAGCCAAGTCAGTCACCTGACCACAAACCAATTGAGCATGTTTTTCAAGGTGGCTGCAGTAAAGGCCTGGCAAAGCATCTCAAAGGAGGGAACTCAGCATTTGGTGATTTCCATGGGTACCAGACTTCAGGCAGTCATTGACTGCAAAGGATATTCATCCAAGTATTAAAAATAATGCTTATATTTTTAATGATGTTGGTTTGTACAATTACTTTTGAGCCTCTGAAAATGAGGGACTATTTATAAAAATGGCTTTGTTTCCTAAACGGTGATATTTTCGTTAAAGCCCTTGAATTAAACATGAAAGTCTACACTTCAATCACATCTTGATGGCTTGTTTCAAATCCATTGTGGTGGTACACCACAATGGATTTGAAAAGAGGCAGAGAGGCAAAATTACGAAAATTGTGTCATCGTCCAAATACTTAAGTACCTAACTGTATGTGCATTTCTAATATGATAGGTCACGTTTATTGAATTATATTGGTACATGTCATATTTTTTCATATATTTGTTTGAGTATACACATATTATTGTTAATGTGTCTATTAATTAATTCCTTTTATCTGTTCTTTTCAGGATACCTAGAAATGAAAAATAATTTAAATTTTATGTATTAATTTTCTTATTTATTTCAGAACAAAAGAAAATAAAATTTTATTTAACACTGAATGTTTCACAACAGTTATTTATTCAGAACTCTGAGATATAAAATAATATAACCTTTATTTACATATTTTATTTTAGGACATTCAGAAATAAAAAAAAATATTTAGCTTAATTTTTATTATTTAATTATTTTGTTTGTTTCAGAACACTTTGAGATCTATTTTATTTATTCATTAAGAACACTCAGAAATAAAACAATATAATCTTTATTTACTTATTTTGTTTTAGAAAACTCAGAAATAAAAATAATTAGCTTAATTTTAATTATTTAGTTTGTTTCAGAACACTTTGATATCTATTTTATTTATTTAGTCAGAACACTCAGAAATAAAGCAATTGAAACTATATCTATATCAAAAACCATTTCACCCAGTTAATTAATTTGTTTGTTTCAGAAAACTCATCCATTCATGTATTTATCTATTTATTTATTCAACCTCCCCAAAAGGACAAAACAAAAACTAAACCCCCTGTTGTCTTTTACAACAAAAATAATCCACACACTGTTAAATAGTTCCCATGATTATAAATGCTACATTAACAACTTCTCTCCTTCTCTCTCCTCTCTTCTCTGCTTTAGCAGTAGAAACTGTTATTATTTGTAACTTTTTTATGTGCGTCCCATACAGTCCTGGTTGAAATTGTCAGCACCCTTGAATTTTAAGTACAGAATTTAGAATATCTTAATTTAGAAATAAAGGCAAACTAACCAATTTTGTAAAACCAGAATGTTTAATAAGATGTCCAAGGTTACTGAACAACAACAACAACAAATAAAAAATACAGACATAAAATGTATGCTCGACACAATTATTGACACCCTTTTGATTAATTTAAGTTAGTTCCTCAAACAAAATAAAAAAACAAATAAAACTCACCTGTACTTAATTTTCAGTGTTCAAAATGACCTGAATTAACCAATGACTGATGGTTTTACTGCATAAAAAGGGGCTGAATGTTTCCAGTTTCTTTTTCACAGTGGTGACGACAAGAGAGCTGTCTGAGAGCATCAGAAATGTTATTTTAAAAATACATAACAATTCCAAAGGCTACAAGGCTATCACCAAAGATCTTGAAATTCCTGTTTCAACAGTTTGAACAGTTTGTTATTAAGAAGTTTTTAGTCATAAAACTGTTGAGGCGCTTCCAGGATGTGGTGCTAAGAAGAAACTCAATGAGAGAAGTCAGCGAAGGTTTATGAGGCTTGTGGAAAAAATCACCATGCAAGACATCTAAAGAGCTTCAAGCTGGCCTGGAGCAATCTGGAGTGGTGGTTTCAGCCCATACCATATACTGCAACTAAACGAAGTAGGGCTCCATGGGGAAAGGCCAAGGAGGACACCACTATTGAAAGAACAGCACAAAAAGGCAAGACTAAAGTTTGCAAAAACGTTCATAGATAAGCCACAGTCTTTTTGGGATAATGTTCGATGGACAGATGAAACCAAAGTAGAGCTCTTTGGGAATGCAGTGATTCAGCTTGTTTAGATCTGATTATATTGCTTTCATTAACAACTCCTCCTCTGTAGCCAGACAGGTAAACCCAGAGTTAACTGAGCCAATTGATAACCAGCTTTTTTGATACAGTTTATCCAGGACAACTGATGTTATGTTGGGTGAAAACAGCTAACCCCCAAAGGGCCAGACTAAATTGAATCCGCCTCATGGTACAGGCCCCAGCTTTATTGTTTTAGTTCCTTCTTATGGCTCTCAGCAAGCAGTTGTCTTCAGCAAAAAAATTCTGATAATCCCATCGTACACTAACTGCCCAGCACCAGACAGCAGACAGACAAATTTAGCAACTGGCTGGTGAATACAGTGGACTATTTATCAGCTAAAGACCCAGATATTGTTCTCATGATGACCAAACCAGAGCTCAAAGGAGAGTGTTTGAACTCACATTCATCAGGTGGACACATGCACAACTCCAAATAAATGTTAATGTTACTCTGTGTCTGTGTGGAGTACATAGGCCACTATTTGCTACAATAATCATATCATATGGAATTTCTTTACTAATCATAACAACTTTATAAGGTTATAATATGTGAGTGTTGTGTTTACTGCTTGCTATGCTGCCCCAACTGGCCTTGAAAATTGATTAATGTTTAGTTTTAAAAAAATGTAGAAAATCTTTCAAAAGCGGAAATAGGGAAACTATTGGACTTTTAAGTTAAAGTGGGGTCACCTAAACAAACAGCAACTGGGGACTGAACTTAACATAACATGACCTAACAAATGTCTTCTTCTTAATTTCCAGATGTGATGTCCAGTGGCCCCAAGGTAGAAACACAACGTTGGGCAAAACACAATAACATTTCAGAAAACACAGCAAAAACACAAACACAACATTTCCGAGAATGTTGTGTTGTTAATGTGTTTTCTGAAATGTTTTTGCATTTGTGTTTTTACCGTTGTGTTTTTGGTTTGCTGTTGTGTTCTCTGTTTTGTTATTGTGTTTTGTCCAGTGTTGTTGTGTTTTGCATCTCAGGGCCACCGTACATTACTGCCTCTCAGTTTTGTATTAGATTACACTTTGAGGCAGTGTCTAGTTCTAAAGGCGTTAGCCTGTGGGAGTGATTAGTTGAAGGACCTAACTATTATTTGTTGATCCTCTGTGGGATTGAGCGGATTATTAATTTTGACTGTATTCCCTGTTCTACTAAGTCTGGGTGTATGTCTAAACCCTCACAGGGAAGCCTGATTTTCAAGACTGCTTGTCTGAAATCAAAATTCTTGAATATAAGTCAGAAAATGTCAAACCCAAATGCCACTTTTGACTGTTATCAGCTTTGTCAGAAATGTTTGCTATAGAATGTCTGTGAAGATTCTCAGTCATCCAGGTCATGGTCATCCAGGAAGGGTTGAATTGAGGGCAACTGGACTGGTTATAGGTACTTGAAGACCTTTTAACCCTCATCCAAGAGGCTTCTTCAGTTTGCCATAAAATTTAAATTTAAAGCGACCAAATTACTTTTATTTGAAAGTCACATCAGCACTCTTACTAGGTCGGACCTAATAACACATCCATAACACTTTCAACATGACACAGTCTGAACTGAATGCCATCAGATGAACGCAGTTGTAGTAGTTGAAATTGTTCAGGAAAAAAATCCTCACACAGCCACAGTAATAATCTGTCAAGCATTCACTCCCTATATTTTCGCTTTTCATAAAGGCCAATTGTATGGATGAATGAATCAATACCACCACCCCCCCCACACACACACACACAAAATGCTGTATGTGAAGGATATTCATTCATAATAGGAAGCTAATAGGCTAATAGGAATTAAATGAGAGTCCAAAGATAATTTCTTGTCATGCACTGTTTGTGCACTGTTGGAAATTATAAAACAGGCAGGAGTTTGCTATCTAATAACATTAAAATTGATTTGAAATGGTATTTGTGGATTCACTGTTCATAGCAGGGGTGAGAATCAATCGCAGTGGTACAGAGTACAGTGGGTAATCAGAGCCGTTTCACTAAAAACAGCTGCCCACTGTTGCTGGAAACAATGTCAATGAGCGGCTAAGAGCAAACTAAAACAGTGAATGTGTGGATCATAAAACCATAACAATGAGCTGAAAAATGCTAAAATGCTCCGCAGAGCTGCGAAAAACTCGAGTTAGGTGATAATTTTCTGTGGGATCATCACTAAGACTGGCACCTTTCATATTACACTTAGTCTTTTCTTCTATTGTCAATTAAAAAAAAACTACAATAATATTGATAAATGCAGCTTTAATACAGAGATTCAAATAAAGAAAGTATTTAGACCAACAGTATGTTGTAACTGTCAAACAAGAACAACAACATTTAAAGTCCAAAGTAATTAAGTTTAACAAGTATCCAAAGTGGCAGACACTTCTCTTACAAAAAAAGTTGGTCCCTTCCAATTACTATTATGAATATGAAGCTACCTTAGCTGGTGGGGCATCTTTTGCTCAAGGGAGCACACAGTCATTTTGTCAGTATGAAGGTCTATCTGTTAAGAGAGAGGGGGATATCCTCTTATCAACAGTGTATGTGTTAGGGGCATTTGCAGTTAACTCATAACTCATACTCATACAAGCATCTGCCACTTGGCATCCTTGTTAAGTTCATTACTTTAGACTTCAAATTCTGTTGTTCTTGTTTGACAGTTACAACATACTGTAGGTCTAAATAAATTCTTTATTTGAATATCTGTTTGTTTTAAAGCTGCACTAATCAATTTTTCTGTGAAGATTCTCAGTCATCCAGGTCATGGTACTTCTAAGTGCTATACGCAAGCAAACATCTTCAAGCACCTCAAGCAAGTCTAGTTGTCTTCTTATAGCACTTACAAACTAATCTATATTATTACTATTACAATAGAAAAAAAGCCAGAGTTTTATGAAAGGGGACAGTTATAGTGATGAAGCCACAGGGAATTATCACCTAACTCTGCAGTGTTTTAGTATCTTTCATCTCATTTCAGTTTTATGATCCACACATTCACTGTTTTAGTGTGCTCTCACAAGCTCAACAGCCTTGTTTCCAGCAACAGTAGGCAGCTGTTTTCAGCAAAACGGCTCTGATTACCCACTGTACACTGTACCACTGCGAGTAATGCTAACCCCTGCTTCGAACAGTGAATCCACAAATACATTTTCATTTTTTTCTTATTAGCTTACATGCTGTATGTAAAACACTTTTTTGGATATTCATATACTCATCCATGCAGTTGGTGCACATGAAAAGTGAGTCAATGATGGTCAGAATATTACTGAGGCTGTGCAAGATTTTTGTTAACCTCTTCTACCCTGGTCACACCACAAAGGGAAAACCTGTTTTCATAGGCTGATCTGATCTGAGAAGAGTCTCCTTGAACACTTAAAATTGGCTCTTTCACAGTGTTTCATAGTTTAATTGATTTTATTTTCTTTGTACATGAGAGATGATGTTTGGTGTTATACAAGATTGGCACTTCTCTCTCTCTCTGCCTGTTTTAACTTGTGCTGCTGCAGCCTTTACATTCATCTGATGACATTCAGTTCAAACTTGTGTCCTGTTGAAGTGCTATGGAAATGCTATCAGGTCCAACTTAGTAAGATTGCTGTTGTGACTTTTACATAAAAGTGAATTGGTTGCTTGTTCAAACATGAGACCGACATGTTAAATTGCCAATTAAATGGTTGTATGTCTGAGACAAGCTGGTGAACAAAGTGGAGCATTTAGGAGCTAAAGAGCCAGATATGTTTCTCAGGAGCTGGTGGACACTAAAACAGGGCTAAAAGGAGAGCAAATATTGGACTTACATTCTATTTTAGCTTATTTTTACCTTCTATTTTATTTTACTCTTAAAATCCTATTTATTTGTGTTTTTGAGGTTTAGGCCTCAAACCCAAAATAAGAGATTTTGACTAAATTATGGTTTATTCTTCACTAGTTATGTTGTATCTGAATGCTAATTGTAGTTAGCTAGTTTTAATTTAGATTTTGTTCTAAGCAGATAAGCTAGTATCATTATCAGAGAATGAGCTGATTTCATGTCTTTCATGGAAATATGATATCATTTCTTATTGTCTAGTGTCAGTTTTTCCAGTGATCCAGTGGTATTTTTGTCTTTTATCAATTTTTACCCATCAACAAAAATGTGACCACAGGGAAAAAATAGGAGTGTGGAAAGATGTCCCTGGCCCCAGATATGAACTTTTCACATTTTTAATATTAGCAGAAAAATTAATTTAATATTTTACATCAAACTAATAAAGGGTTCCTCACATGAATCTCTTCATTAGGTTACCAAAAATATTAACTTCTGTGACATCTTTTTTTTTTAAATTCCAGAAGGAGAAGTTGGGATTTTCTAAATAGAATTCAGTAAGTGTTCTTGGAGAAAGCCCGTATTATGAGTAATACAGGAACTGCAGTTGAAGACACTGTTTTCACAGGCTTAAATGGCAGCAGCTCAGTTTAAACCAGAAATTTAAAAGCTTAAGTTCAAGTACAAGTCATACATAGTGTTTCCCAGTATCACATTTCACACTAGATACCGTTTCTCTGTGATCCAGATCAGAACTATAAAGAATGTGAATCCTCTCAGCTGTTTTAACATCACATGATCAGATTTGGGACACATCCAGATCCAGTGTGAATATCAGCTTGTTTGAAAGTTTTACTTTCAGATTTGTGTCATGTGCTGGAATGTCGTCACACTACCACTGGCTTATGTAAGGCTTGCTTGCCTTAAAACAAACTGACAGACTTGCTGATATAGTGCGGGACAGTTTTCCCACCTAAAGCATTTATTCTGAGGCATCAAATGCAATAAATGCTGACAGAGCTGCAAGCAGTAAGCTTGTTTATGGGTTATGATGGGGTTATTATTGAATTTCATTATACAAAACAAGTTAAAACTTAAAAAGCAAATTAACTTGTTACTGAACAAATTTGTATGAAGTGTGCTGTCACTTCTTCACCAACCAACTAGGTGCTGAAGTAACAAAGAAAAAAGTGAAATCACTTTGATTAAGGCTATGTGTTGGAACACGGTAAAATAAAGAAGGTTCTTCTAGTTAGGTCAGCTAATGTTGCCGTGTTGATTTTAACAGGTCTAAATTAGTTAGTAGTATGTAAAGTCAAGTCAATTTAACTTGTATAGCTCAAAATCCTGAATCATAAATTTACCTCAAAAGTTTTTAAAATCTGTACAGCATAAGACACGCTCTATCTTCTAGATCATTGATCTAGATCAATGGTTGAAATAAGAAACAACATATGTCCCATTTCGATTAAAAAGTTATATAGAATATGGTCAAAATATCTCACCTCAAACTAAATGCTGTTTAATAATGACGTCAACTTTGATGATTTAAATTAGATTTCATAAAAAATACAATATACTTCAAATTACAAAACATTATGACTATGACATCAGATTTAATAACTACATGGGAAAGACTACAGATACAGACAAGAGGATGGGTTCAAGGATACCATTCACACAGAAGGAGAGACACAAGACCTGAAGCTGACTCTCCTGTAGGACGAAGACCCAGATCTGAGACATCTGGAGTAAGGGACCAACACCCAACAGTTTTTGAAAAGGAGAGAGGTCATTTTGTACTGCAAAGAGAGAGCAAGGTAGGGAAAACTATACTGAAGAGACAGAGAGTGAAAGACAGAGAAAGATGGGTAGACACACAGCTTGTACTCATGACTGTTGGACAATAGACAAACTGAGTGTTAGAGACATAGTACTAAATACTTTTTGCTGATAATACTAATTACTGTTACTTAAGTGATATTGAATTAATGCCTTTAACTTGTAATGGAGTATTTTTACATTGTTGTATTTATACTTTTATTTCTTACAATTAAACTACAGTTCAAGCCTCAAAACACATTTACAATTCACACAGTTTTCATGAAATATATGTACTTATACTCCAGCAGAGCAGGTTTGTATAAAATAATAGCTTCCTCAACTTTGGACACTACGGGTCTCCATTACTGCAAATGTCATGACCCTTGAAACAGTTCACAATTGGTCAGCGGTGCCAATTTGCATGCCAAAGCTAAACTCCACACAAAGCACTTCATGAATTTACTTCATGTCCCTAATCCACTGATTGGGGAGATTCTATTGAAATTAATCTACTCTGGTCCAAAATTTTATAAATCTAAAAGGACCATTTTCAGCTGTTAAACATGTGACTTTAACTTATTTGTTCATTTGTTTCGTTTTGTATCTTTAGGTTACCGCAAAGTTGATAAACAAATATCACCTTTTTCCAAATGCAAATGATTCCTTTAAACATCACAACCCATTCTTAGAGCTTACAACTGTGTTATATTATGTTATAGTAGTATTATTAATAGTATTAATTACCTGAGCATTTGAAGCTAATTCTTAAGCTTAACTTTACCCAGCTAAAACTTCAAATGTTAGTGCTGTAGTTCCCATTCCCATTACACAAAGTATGTTACCTTCCACAGGGAATAGTGTGCTAGCTTTTACAGTATTGTTTCTGTCAGTCATTTCCATGTTATGGAAATCTATGTAAATTTCTTGTTTAGATAAATGTCACACAGTCTATATTGAGCTCTGATAGGAATTCCTAAATGCAAAACACTTAATGTATCCAGAAAATACCTCACGTACATATTCATTTGTTCCTCCACTCCAGATGGCGGCTTGAACCTTTACCCTTCACTCACCTCCTCTCTTAATGATAAAACTCCTTTATCTCATTCTTAATTAATCATGTTTAAATGCTAATTTGTTTTCAAGGATGCCTTTATACTTGGGTTAGCAAAACTCTAATCTGTTCAGTAAACCAGGTGAATTGTCTTTCCTCAAGCTTTCTCAAGAAACACATCAGTCTATTGATGTTTTGAGAAATGAAGGTTCCATATGTCTGATTGCCAAGAAACTAAATATTTCAAATAAAGGTGTCCATTACTGTACCGAGAGATGAAAACTAGATATAACCAGAACAGGAAAAGAAGTGGAAGGCCCAGATTCACAACTGCTTAAGAGGATAAGTACGTTAGACTCTGCTGTTTGAGAAACAGATGATTTACAGGTGTTAACAACAGTGAGAACACTCTAGCATCCTGGCCTTAGAGGCAGAGTTGCAAAAACAAGACTAAGAGTAAACAGTTGGCTAAATGCCCACAAGTTTAACAAGTATAATATTGAACATGCTCACAACCTAAGTTCAGTGTGTTAGCATCACATTTGCTAATTAGCAAACAATACAAAGTACAGCTGAGGCTGATGGGAATGTCATTAGTTTTGCAGGTCATAAAGAGTTCAGGTATTGGACAAACTGAAATTTTGACCTGGAGATGAACAGTCAGAGGTTCTGAGGCTGCCATTAGCATGGCTAAAAATGACAAGATCAAGTATGAATTTACTGGGGCAGAGGCATGAGTGCAACACCTTGGAGAATACAAAGGAAATTTATTTTATTAACTTTATTTGAAAAAAAAGATGCTAGTCAAATGGAACAGACATTTCACAATGCTAACATTGCGATGCAGTGCTTTGAGAAAAGGGTTGGTACCAAAACCTTTGGGTGGTTCAGTGCAGTTGACTAGTTCAACAGCCCCAGGTGCTGCAGAGTCTGGATCTGAGACTGCAAACCACCTACTGCCCTCATGATCCTGCTGCTTCAATTATGATTATTGTTACTATTATTATATTTAGTTTTATTAGTATTCACTCTATTATTATTAGTTTTATTATTAGTCTCATTATTGTTATACATCTTTATGTTATACCTTTACTGTGCTATGCACCCCCCCCTTCTCTCTCAACCCAGCCGGTCAAGGCAAATAGCCATGGGCTCCTCTTCGCAGCTGCCTAGCACTCTGAAAATTAAAATAATTTATGCCCACATAGCAGGAGGCCATAAGAAGATAGCAAAGCATTTTCAGTTTGTAATGTTCCTAAGAAATAAAGTGAACAGGAATGGTGGAGGTGAAGTTGAGGACTGGAGGACAAAGAAAACTTTCAGAGAACTGCTCCTACGATTTCTAAAAAGGCAAATAAAAAAAACCCCATTTGAATGCAAGAGACCTTCGGGAAGATTTAGCACACTCTGGATTGGTGGTACACTGTTCTACTGTGCAGCTACACCTGCACAAATATGACCTTCATGGAAGAGTTATCAGAAGAAAACATTTCCTGCGTCCTAACCACAAACTTCAGGCTCAGAATTTTGCAATGGTACATTTAAAAAATTCTGATGCATTTTGGCAAGTCCTTTGGACTGATTTAGTTAAAATAGAACTTTTTGGCTACAATGAGCAAAGGTATACTTGGAGAAAAAAGGGGGCTGAAAAAAACAACTTTTCAACTGTTAAGCATGGAGGTGGTTTGATCATTCTTCGGGCTTGTGTTGCAGCCAGTGGCATGGGGTACATTTCACTGGTAGAGGAAAGAATGGATTCAATTAAATACCAGCAAATTCAGGGAGCAAGAATCACACCATCTGTAAAAATGCTGAAAATTAAAAGAGGATAGCTTCTACAACAGGATAATGATTCTAAACCTCAAAATCCACAATTGACTACCTCAAGTGGCGTAAGCTGGAGGTTTTGGCATGGCTCTCACAGTCCCCACCTAAGCAATATCAATAATCTGTAGATAGACCTAAAAAGAGTAGTGCATGCAAGACCGCCCAAGAATCTCACAGAACTAGAGGCCTTTTGCAAGAAGACTGGGCAAAAATCCCCCAAACAAGAATTCAAAGACTCTTAGTGGGCAACAAAAAGCTGTACAAGCAGTAATACTTGCCAAAAGGGGTGTCTAAGTACTCACTATGCAGGGTGCTCAAACTTTTGTTTTGGGCCCCTTTCCTTTTTTATTTTGAAACTGTAAAAGACAGAAATATAAATTTAATCTTGCTTAAAATATCAAAAAACTGTCATTTTTAACTTTATGCCTTTTGGAAATCAGGTCAGCTTTTTCTCACGTAACTTTTCACAGTAACAGAAATTTTGACAAGGGGTACCCAAACTTTTTTATGCCACTGTATATACCTGTATTTTCCACAATCTTACTACTGAACACTGCAGTGTCTAGATGCTTCTATAAATGTGTGACTGTGCATCTTTATTTAAACAACTGATCCTTTTGTCTGGTGCAACAGCAGAGAAAAAAAACAGGCAAATTACCTCTTTATCAAAATAGTTTATTTAGAATGATGTTGTCACAAAAGCAAGACATATCTTGTCTCTAAATGTCCCCGTTCCACCTCTCATACTCCTCCAACTAAAAATGTGACACAAATGAAACATCGGTTCATCACTTGAGTAGAGCTAAGAAGAAAACAAAATGCTGTAGATTAAAAAAAAAAAGCAATATTTCACATCACTGTTGTCTATAATCATATGCTTAAAAGAATCTGATGACTTGCTGTACAAGGTGTGACTGTGAACATTGCCCTAAAACACAAATGAGTCATTGGTTAAAGATGGGCCTACTTTGAACTTTGTGGATTTATATAAAGAAGTGTTGTGAAGCCCTGGAGGCTGTCAGTACCCAATAGAGCTGACTCAACAGTCACACCACTCAATACAGAGGAAACAAAAGCAAAGATGTGAGAGAACAAAACAATAAAATGGGGCAGAGAAAGACAGAAGTCCTAGAATCAATGTGTATAAATCTGTTATTCATCACACCACAAGAGGAAGATGCTTCCTTCTCACTGGAGGAACAGAGATCAAGTGTGCCTCACTACCCTTCTGTCTCTGTAAAGTCTACACAAAGTACACTCCATTCCTGAGACGTACCTCCCTAACCAAATACCCAAATGTTCCATCCTGTTTCTCACTGATGAGGTAAACTGCAGCCGGACATTCATAGACTTTTAAGGGAAGCAGAAGTCGGGCATACTTTGAGCAATGCTCTAGAATGAAGCAGAGCCAAACCTCAGTGAAGGTAAACAAGCAGAGGATGGTTTTTGTGGCAGCATGAACCATACAACATTTTTACACATCCACGGACAGCAGGGAAAAACTCTCCATCCCATGACCCTCACTGTTGTCCCAGCACAGGAGGCAGGCAGGCAAAAGAGCGAGGAGCAGTCTTCCTTTTATTTGGCGGGGATCTTTGCTCGCTTCCGGGCAATGGCGTCTTCCACGGCCTTCAGCTGTTTCAGCAGCTCCTCACGGCGGGACAGTGTGTTGCTGGGTTTTGTGGAGCCTGACCCTGAGCTGGCGGCTGAAGCAGAGCCTGGGGCAGATGGCTTGCCTGATGGCGCTGCTGGGGCTTTACCAGATGACTTGGGGGCTGGTGACAGAGGACGTTTTCTGAGAAAGACAAGTAAGTTAAGGTGATATTTTTACTGTTGTCAGTTGATACAAGCAGATAGTGACATGACCAAGAACAAAAAGAGAAAATAGTGTTAGTATAAAATAGTATAAGTTAGTGTAAGAGATAGTATATGAGAAATTAGTATAAATACAGCGACAATAAGAATAAGCCATTGTAAGGATCAAGTGTGGGTACAAAAGTGAGTCATTACCTCACTCTTCTCACACCAATTATTATATTACCTGCATGCAGTATTTACATCATTTAAATGACAAGTTTGGTGTTAGTCTATATTCCAAGCACTGAAGGTGTTCAAACCCTCTTGAAATAGTTTGGAGTATTATTATTATTATTATTATTATTATTATCAATGTATTATCATCATCAATATCCGCTAAAAGTGTCTTGGTCTCAGAAACGCTAAGACCTAGAACAACCAAACTTGGCAGACAGGTTCTAAAACTTACCCAATACTCAGGCAAAACAAAAAATACATCTACTGACCTCACTGTGGCATAACAACTTTTGAACCACATAAGTAAAAAGAATCCCTGGATTCTGTGAATGATTTCACATCTTTTGGGAATAGGAAGCCAAACCTGTCTGACCGTGGGTTTTCTGCTACCATTTTGAAGTATGAGCAAAACTTTTAAAAATTTTCACAGGTTTCATATTTGATATTGCCTTATATGGTATTAAGAGAGTCTTGATACTATTTACAAACAAATGTCAAGTTACGTAACACATAAAACACAATGCACAAAAAATGCAGAGTGATTTATATTTGTAAATCTGTATCTGTTTCTGTAATTTACAACTTGTAGATCATCATTTGTACATCAACTTAGCATTTTTCAATGGAAATATATTTGTGAATCTCCACGTGTGGATTCTTTTGAACTGTTCTACTGTGCTGTTTCACTCAAAATCCACAAATATTGGGTAAATGTCAAAAGGGATGAAATGACGTTTTTTGATAAAAAATTTACTACGAACAACAACCTAAACAAATCAATATCATTCTCATTCCACTGTCATAGATCACAAAAACTTGCAAATGGTTACTGATGTCATTGATTAATAGCCTGCTTAATGTGTTGTCTTCCATAATAGTTGTAAATATATTATCTATTATATATTGTTATTCTGCTTGGTTTACTGATCATTGGATATAAACTGTTTCTAAAAATTGCATCAATGCACTCAGTCATTTTGTGCTTGTTGGGATTTAACAGGTCTATGTTGAAATATCCAAATATATATGCCTCCCACTAGGAAAGTGTCACATGTTTGTTAATAGTATTAGGACTATTTTACACCATACCTTCATATCAAATCAAAATTGGTTTAAACGCAATGTTCAGATGCTACCCCTGAGCTTCACTCTGCAGTCTTGGGATATTCTCTCGGTGACGCCAAAAGTTCACAAGGTTTATATCTCATAATTCACTGCACATTTTTTTCTGAAATTAAGATGACATGATCTGTTGTTTCCACAGATCATGTCATCTTAATTTCCTCAGCAGGTGAAATTTGGTTTGGATTTTGCATATGAAAAATTGTTTTCGATTAATCAAAGTGGACAAGGTATGTGAGTAATCAAAAAATTAGCAGTATGACACTCAAAACTTCAAAAGTCACCAGAAGGTCTTATAGATTTAAATCTTTTTGCAACACATCATGCTATATGTGAAGAAACTTTTCCTCACTGTAACCAGTGGTCAATTATGAAGTCTGTCACTCAATATTTTTCAAAATTTGCATCATCATTGACTTAAACAATTTATTCAAATGCTACTAAATTGTTTCAGAGATTGTTTAGATTCTGGAGACAAAATACTGTAAAATGTTTTAAAATATGTCAAATTGAGAATGCAGTGACAATAAATGTCTCAGTGTACTATGTACTGTACAGAAAATGTGCTAACTTCTCAAATGTCTGATCAAACTAAATGAAATTTGTACCACATGGATATTTAAGCATCACTAAATTAAAACCAGTTTCACCACACAAACTAGTTCTTTTGTAAAGATAAGGTGTTACTAAATGTGGAACCTTTGCATAACTATCTGAGCTAGCTAGCTTAACCAAATTAATTATACATGACCCAATTAGCATGACGAGTAAAAGAATTAAACGAGTCGTGAAGTGGGAGGAGCTATTTTGGTTTAATTCATTTTTCCAATCCCATTCATTTTTCCTATAGAAAATGTTAGGTTATTCAGTGTTGGAGCACTTCTAGGGCTTGGATCGGCATGAAACTCTCCCGATTCAATCATCCGTCCAAATGATTAACAACTGTGTTACAAAAATTCTGGTTCTTTGAAAAAAGTCAAAGGTACAAACTTGTGTACATAAAATTTTTGGGGGAACAGGAATTAACAGGAAAATAGAATTCAATAGCTATTGCGCCATGTTTTATGAACAACTGCAATAACAGTGTTTTGAATTCTCTACCATCCCAATTAATGTCTCTGATTGGCTTCTTCTCCATAGCAATGGCATGGATATTATGGTGTAGTATTTAGACCTACCTGCCATGCCAAAAAGACAAAAAACATAATTTCTCAGAAACAAAGTTGAAATAATTATAACTTGGGGCTGTAACATAAACCTATACGATAGTTACATTATCTGGGAGAGTCCTGTGTTTCTGTTTTAAGTAATATTAAGGATATGGTTTAAAGAGAAAACTGAAATGGGAATATAGAATGGGTGAGGACACTTATTCATACAGTTTAGAGTGGGAAATACCTTATTATGCTAACCTGATGTTATTTAGTCTGACATTTTGTAGTTATATAAATATACATTTTGAGGTATATTGAGTTCTTGTGAAAATTAAAATCTTCCCAATGTACATAATTTAATAACATTCTCATCAAGGGTCAGGTCAGATGTGTCATCCACATATCGTATAGAGTTGCAATTCGGAGGGGTGACTGGTTCCATAAGTAAAACTGAAATATTTCTCAGTGTATGTATAGAGTATATAAATAGAACGAATTCATACCTACATTTACAAAGCCTTGGCAGTAAAGTCTAATACATATTTTGGCACCTAAGAATGTTTTTTTTTTGAAGTTTGGTTACAGCCCGTACAGTACAGTGACTTCCTGTTTACATAGTTGATTGCTTGTGATTGGATGGCTAATGTTTCCTGGCAATTGATGTACACACAAGTCTTCACGAAAGTCTTACTAGTGCAACCCCATTTACAGAGCTTTAAAAAAAAATTAAACCGCATACTTGAGATTTGTTTTGAAAGATTTACGTCTTTGGTCGGAATCAATGGGCTTGTGGCTGAGAGAAACAGACAAGGTAGGGAAGTCAGAGAGTAATAAGTATTGGTGGTTTTTGTCTGTTCATACGTCTGACAATAACTAAAAAACAGAACAGTGCAGTCTTCTCTTTTATGGAAAACACACTCAAAGACACACTCAAGTACATAACGGCTTCATAGTAGGGCTGGACAATATGGCCATAAGTTTTTTCAAGCTTGGGACTGATTCACAATCAAATTTTTATCTTTAAAAAAAGCAACAAGACTAGAACATGATTGAAAAAAAAAAAAAAAAAGTCTGTAGGACTTTGTTAAGCATTAATAATTAAAGACCTGCAGCATCTGAAAGGCTTTCTTTGTTATTCACATTTGAACAATACAAGTTATCCAACACATTAAGTCAAAGTAACAGATGCTTCAACTATACAAAGAATTGAAATTCATTTTAATAGTGTCTATAAATCAGTTTTAAAACAGAGCAGAAAGGTATGCAAATTAATTCATTTCATGGTGTTTGGTTTTCCTGACAAGATATCAGCCTGATACCTGGTACCCAGCAGGTAGCTACAGAATAAAGTATACTCCGAATACTGTTCAGTTGACTACAATGAAGTCACCTCTTGTAACCAGAGATACCTCGTCAACAAACACAAACAGAGAGCTCAGATCAGTGTGCAATGTTTTTTCAGTCTGTTAAATTCACTATGACACAGCCCTAGGCAGCTAGCTACCTGGAGTCAATAGTCCTATAAACTGCAGTGGGTGTGCATACTCTCACTAACACCTTTATTAGTACCACCATACTAATACTGGGTTGGATTTGCTCTCATAACCTAAAAACTTCATGTCATGTATTTCAAAAGATGTTGGAAACATTCCTTTGAGATCCTGGTCCATGTTAATATGATTGCATCACCATCATTTATACAGACTTCCAGCTAGATATTCATGCTGGGAATCTCCTGTTCTACCACATCTCAAAGGTGTTCTATTGGATTCAGATCTTTTGGTTTGTGACATGGTGCACTATCACGGTGGAAGTAGACATTAGAAGATGGATACCTTTTGGCACATAGTCAGCAATACTTAGATGAGCTATGGCATTCAAACAATGATTTATTGGTATTTAGGGGCCCAAAGTGTGCCAAGAAAAACATTCCATCAACAACCCACACCGTTACGTCACCACCACCATCCTGGACTGTTGACATAAGGCAGAATGGGTCAATGGGTACATGCTGTTGATGTCAAATTCTGACCCTACCATCTGTGTGCCTCAGCAGGAATCAATATTCATCAGAACAGGCTACGTTTTTCCAGTCTGCAGCTGTGAGCCTGTCCTCACTGCAGCCAAAGATTTTTGTTCGCACCCGATAGGATTGGCACTCAAAGTGGTCTGCTGCTGTTGTAGCTCATCCGCCTCAATGTTTGACATGTGCATTCTGAGATGCTTTTCTACTCACCACAGTCGTAAACAGTGGTTATCTGTAAACCTAGAGACTGTTGTACATGATAATCCCCGGAGATCAGCAGTTTCAGAAATACTCGTCAAGGTCATAGTCACTGAGATAAAATTTTTTCCCCCATTATGATATTTGATGTGAACATTAACTGGAGCTCCTGACCTGTATCTACATGATTTTATGCACTGACCTGCTTTCAGATGTAGAGGTTTTCCTAATAAAGCGCTTGGTAAGTGTATATACAGGGGGATGACATATGCTGCCAACTATCACAGAGCCTAATATGACTTAAAATTAGTCATTTCAAGTATTCACATTATTTTTTTTATCCTCTGTACTTTGTATCTGAACAGAATATATTTTCAGCCGAGCCCTATTACAAAGCACCTATTTCACACTGGGGATTTTGAAAAGAGCTACTGAATTTTATGACACATGCAGAGATAGTGTAAAATCTGTGTGCTTCCACTTCTGTGGCATGTTCCTGATTTTGGCCAAACACTTGTGGTCAGGCAAACTTCATGCTCTGAAAACCCTGATTTTTTTGGCTAAGTCAAAAATGATCACTGCTGGTGATAAGGATGATGTATCATAAGAAAAGTTGACCTTAGAATTTCCACATTTCCAGCTGACTGCTTTTGACTTTTGACTTCTGTTGTTGTATGATACAATGATACAGTGTTAAAGAATAAATAGCTCAGTCCTACAGCAAAAACATGCATAAGTTTGCACAAACCTGTCTCCGTAGGGGGGCAAGGGCCGGGGCCCTAGGCCTCTGGGCCGATCCATTCGAGGGGAGAGCGGGGGTCGGCCAGATATCCTTTTATCACGGCCTGAAAAGAACGGATGTGAGAGTTAATGAGGCTGTTGGGATTGAATGAGTTTGGAAGTGTGCCTTTTGGCTAAGAGTTAGTTGATTAAAAACCACATAAATGTGGTTCTGGAGACTACTTAGGTGTTAAAGTGTAACAACTGTGTAGTCTCTTTTAATTGTCTCAACTTCCACTTTGGGTAACGTAAGTTAGGATGTGGGCTTGTGTCTTTGTAACAGAAATGAAATAGACAGAATGGACATTGCTATTTACAGCAACCCCGTACTTCCAAATCAGAAACGGAACAAGAAGTAATTAAACCATGCAGACCTCTATGGCATGTGTGTTTGATTCTGAAAACAGCTGCCCACAGTACTTGATAAACGTGATACAACTCAACCAAACAGTGTATCTGTGGACCCTGAAATCAAAAGAATGAGCTAAAGGAGGCTAAAAATGTCCGCAGTGCTGAACAGTTGGGTTTCTATACTGCATGATTTCAGCACTAATTGGGACATTATCACATTACACCAAATTTTTAATTCAATCAAAGACATCCATTAATTCAGGTTCAAGAAAAAAAACCCAATGATGCATTCCTTCAGCCTCGCTAATGTAAGAATCATTTCAATGTAGTCATGACTTTTAAATATGACAACAATATTTTCATATAAATTGGTAAGTTTAGGACAGTATTAACAATGAAAATTGCTTCTCATTGTGTGTGAGAACAACTGAGTATTCTAGTTTTTCTGTATGCTTGAATATCACTTCTCCATCCATTTGCTTCCAATTAATGTTTCTTATTGTTTTGCCTGTTTAGATGACAAAATCTTGTGACATCTACTCATTTATGTCTTCCATATAGCTCATTATATAACTGACGGAGCACTAGTCTCCAGGGGGCACCAACAGATATATTTGTGTATCATCATCTAACTTTAATTACATTGTATTTCTGAATAACTAGAGCTAGGGAATGTAACAATCAAATAACAGACAAAGAAAGTAAACTTGTGGGAGGACCAAATTATATCAATTTAGCTACCAGAGCAAAAGATGTGACAAGAAAACAATTATTGAAGGCTCAGCTGGGAGGAAAAACTGGACCAGATAATGGACTGTAAAAACATTTCTAACAGTAATAAATGGACACAACACTGAGCTAATACAACTTTCTTATAGGCTTGGAAACCCAACTGAAAACCATTAAATAGTGTATCATTAAGGACTATTGTCTTTTGGTTTCTTACGGATCATGTACAATCTTCATGAACTTTTCTAATGTGGGCTGAAGAATCGACCTATACTTTCTCTTCATAGCAAGGTTAACAATGTTCTTCTTGAGTTACAGCTTAATATCAATATAAGAAAATTGGGAAAAATACCTGACAGTAAAGAAATGATAACTAATTTACAGTTAGGTACGTAAGTATTCGGACAGTGACACAATTTTGAGAAATTTTGCCTCTGTATACTACAACAATGGATTTTAAACAAAGCCATCCAGATGTGATTGAACTGTAGACTTTCAGCTTTAATTAAAAGGGTTTTACAAAAATATTGCACTAAGCTTTTAAGAATTACAACCATTTTTATACATACTCCCCCATTTTCAGAGGCTCAAAAGTAATTGGACAATTGACTGACAATCAGTTTCATGGCCATGTGTGGCCTGTCCCCTTGGTATTTCATGACAAATTAAGCTGATTAAAGGTCTAGTGTTGAATTTGCTTTTGGTAGCTGTTCATGGGAACTCTCAATGCAGTCCAAAGAGGTGTTGATGCAAGTGAAGGATGCCATCATTAGGCTGAACAAACAAAACAAACCTATCAGACAGATAGCAAAAACTTTAGAAATGGCCAAATCAACAATTGATACATTCTTAAAAAAACAGGATGTACTGGCAAGCTCATCAACACCAAAGGGCCTGGAAGACCATGGACGACAACTAAGTGGATGATCGCAAAATTCTTTCCTTGTTGAGAAGGTTGAGAACACTCTTGAGGAGGCAGGCTTATAATTGTCAAAGTGTACAATCAAGAGATGCCTTTATGAATGTAAATACAGAGAGTTTACCAAAAAGGTGCAAGCCACCAGTAAGAATCAAGAACAGAAAGGCCAGATTGGATTTTTCCAGAAACCTTCCAGTTCTGGAAGATTTACTGGAAAGATGACACCAAGATTAACTTGTACCAGAATGATGGGAAGAGAAAAGTATGGAGAAGGAAAGGAACGGCTCATGATCCAAAGCATACCACATCACCTGTCAAACATGGTGGAGGCAGTGTTATGGCAAGGGCATGTATGGCTGCCAATGGAGCTGGGTCACTGGTGTTTATTGATGATGTGACTGCTGATAGAAGTAGCAGGACAAAGACTGAAGTGTAAAGGCTATACTGTTTGCTCAGATTCAGCCAAATGCTACAAAACTGACAGGATGGTGCTTCACAGTACAGATGGATAATGACCCAAAATGTACTGTGAAAACAGACCCCAAGACCTTCTCAAGGCAAAGGAATGGAATATTCTTCAATAGCCAAGTCAGTCACCTGACCTGAATCCAACTAAGCTTGCTTTTTACTTACTGAAGAAAACGCAGCATTTGGTGATGGCTGTGGGTTCCACACTTCAGGCAGTCATGTACTGCAAAGGATTTCCATCGAAGTATTAAAAGTAATTCTTATATTTATAATTATGTTGGTCCGTCCAATTACTTTTGAGCATCTGAAGATGAAGGGCTATGTATAAAAATGGCTGTAAATCCTAAATGGTTAATGGAATATTTTTCTTTAAATCCCTTGAATTAATGCTGAAAGTCTACACTTCAGTCACATCTTGATGGCTTCATTTCAAATCCAGTGTGGTGGTATACAGAGGCAAAATTACAAAAAATTGTGTAACTGTCCAAATACTAATGTAT